>NC_043019.1:28453842-28486342 GCF_006345805.1 Octopus sinensis | reverse complement strand
CATTGTGGGCCACTTTAATCACAGAACGTTTTTTGAGGGCTGCTTGTATACTGACAGAATTGAAAGCATTGTGCTTTCTCATGCTATTATTACAATAATGAATAAATGATTGTTGATTCGACATGAAATATTATCGTTGCATAAACAGTAGTGTCTTTCTTTTTTACTTTTCATTACAATCTTTAATTTTTGATAAAATATTTAAAATGTTTGTTTAAATAAACCCATTTCAAGGAAGTATCAAGCAGGCCACAAGATAAAGTCTGTAGGGTGCATGCAACCCGTGGGCTTCAGGTTGGCCAGCCCTGATGTAAACATTCAAATATTGTCATTATCTTTCCAAATCTTGATGCATTACATATGGAATTTTTGGTCCTGAAGTTGTTTTGGTATCTAAATCAATCTATCCTTTTTGATTGTAAATTTTGATCTAAAATATTTAACCTGTGTGTTGGAAAATGTGGTATAAGTTTTGTAATTATTAACCTCATCTTTTAGGATGATTTTTTTTTCAACCCTTTTGATACCAACCTGCCTGAAACTACCTCTGGCCCTGTAGTACAAATGTCTTGTTTTCAAAAGTTCTGAATTAAAATCTTCCACCAAACCTTAGTCACAATTTATGTTCCTACCACTAGCTCAATTATAACTAAATTAGTTTACTAAATTCTTTGTTATATTTAAAATTAATTGAAAGAAACACAGAGCATCTCAACAGAAATATGGTCACAAAAGGGTTAGATATTTATATCTATATTGTGTTTTGTTCAAAAATCCAGCTGATGAAAATCTAATGTAAATATAGATATTCAATATGGATTTTTATTCTGTATGATATTCTCTACAAGTTGGTGTTTCCTTCAGCTCAGAGTTTTGTTTAAATTGTTTTTTTAAAATTCAGATTTATCAATTATTTATTCAAATTGATCTTTCATACATTTTGGTCTGTCTTTCAACTTGACTTTTCATTCAAATTGGTCAATAATTCAAGTCTGTTTTTCACTCAGTTTTCTCTTTCATTTGCCTTGGTATTTAATTCACTTTAATCTTTCATTCATTTTTGTCTTTCATTCACTTCTGTTTTTCATTCATTTTTCTTTCTTGTTTCTTTTCATCTTTCTTTCATTTTTGTCTTTTCTTCATTTTTATCTTTAATTTATTTTTGTTTTTTTTTAATTTTTGTTTTTGTTCCCTTTCATTTTTCCTTCAGTTTTTTTCCTTCATTCATTCTTGTCTTTCATTGAAGTTGGCAATGCATTCATCTTGTTTCATTCTTAGTTTTTCATTCAGCTTGGCCTTTCATTCAATTTAATCTTTCAATTGATTTATTTGTTTCATCCCATCATTGAAGCTGGTCTTTCAGTCCTGAAAGCTTTGTGCAAGTTAAGGCATCATTTCAATAATTACTTACATTATTTGAATGAGTTATATTATTATTCTAGACTCTCCAACTTTGTACAAGTTCTATTGTTAGCAAAACAACAATGGTTCTATACAAACAATTGGGCAAAAAGCCACATATTTTCATTTTTGCACACATCATACCAATTTTTTAATAATTAATACATTATAGCCAATAGAACTATTATACCATGCAAGAACTGTGCTCTTTGATCTTATTGATTTTGAGAAACATCCAGCTACCCAGTCATCCATTTTCTCTGCTCACAATTCCTGAGTGAGTTGTTGAGGGTAGAATCCTCAGGCATCTTCTCTATAGGGTTCTAACCATCATTACACTCCTTGGATGGATTCCCAAACATGACCAGCTGAGACTATGGATATTATCCAACCATCACTTGATCTACTCCTAAGTCTCCTGTCAGAGATCAAATAAAAAACAAAATTACTGGTACTGGTGTGTTAAGATGTTTGCTTCTCAACTAGGCGAAATGCTTAAAGGTATTTCGTCTGTCTTTGTCCTGAGTTCAAATTTTGCCAAGGTCGACTTTGTCTTTCATCCTTTCAGTTGCGTACTGGGGTCGATCTAATTGACTGGCCCTTTCCCCCAAAATTTTGGGACTTGTGCCTAGAGTAGAAAAGAATATATGGTACCAAGATAAGGCGGTGAGCTGGCAGAAATGTTAGCATGCTGGGCGAAATACTTAATGATTTTTCATCTATCTTTACATCCTGAGTTCAAATTCCCCCAAGGTCGACTTTGCCTTTCATCCTTTCAGGGTCAATAAATTAAGAACCATTTGTGTACTGGGGTCGATCTAATCGTCTGGCCACCTCCCCCAAAATTTCAGGCCTTGTGCCTAGAGTAAAAAAGAATATTCGTTAAGAAGGCAGCAGGCTGGCAGAATCATTAGCATGGTGGACAAAATGCTTATTAGCAGCATTTCTTCTGGTTTTGCTTTCTGAGTTCAAATTCCAACAAAGTCGACTTTACCTTTCGTTCCTTTGGGGTCAATAAAATAAGTAAATAAGTACATTGAACACTGGGGCCAATGTAATCAACTTTGTAATCAAAAATTGCTGGCTTTGTGCCAAAATTAGAAAAAAATATTAATATTCATTATTTTATGATTTCTAGGCTGAGATGTGGTTTCATAACTGGGCCAGCGTATGTTGTTGATCGAATATTGCTTCATCTGCAGACATCAACAGTTCACGTCAGTGGTTTAACACAGGTATGTTCCAGGGACCTTTATTGTTTTATTCTTGCACTTGCTTCAGTCATCAGACTGTGGCCATACTAGAGCACTCACCTTGAAGTCAATGGTATTGATCACAGAGCTTATTTTCAAACCTAGTACATAATCTGATAGTGAAGTGCTCTCATCATTCTGGATACATTTATAATGGGAGGCAAGGTTTACGATATCGGGTGAATATCGCCTTCTCCCATTAAATATTGTTCTTCATGTAGTTCAGACTCCAGCAGGCAAGGAAAGAATTTTTTAATATAAATGCTCTCAGCATACCATCTCAAGCTGTGTGCATTTCGTTGTATCTCCGTTAACGTGGGCCCATTGCCTCTGGAGATACAACATGCAGACAGGACTAGCTTGGAGTCCCAGCCAGTGAAGTGTGCTCAGCAAGCGCTTGTGGTGAAAAGAGAATGAATCTGTTTTTGTTGGGCTCTTATATCCAGTTTGCCATTGCGAGCCTCGTTGTGATCTTGCGCTTGGCAAATGGATGCAGGTGAGGTCTCGCTCCAGTCTCGGCGATGGCAATAGCTGCCATGAGATCTCATCACTTTTTCAAGTGAATACCATTACAAAATATTTTTTTGGCATATTTAAAAAATATTCTAAATTGTAAATGACTTGAAAAATATGGTAAATAATTTGTAAAAGACCTGCTTGTAACCTCGGTGTGAAATAATTTTTTCCATAGGATTTTTTTGAGTGCATTCAACATATCTCACCTCCAAAGATGTAGAGCAGTATATATTAAAAATGGGGAAGGCCTGTTTATGTGATTACCTTAGGTTTCCTGTCTATAAAGGGTTTAGCTTTATGGCATGTCATCAGATCCCCCAAACCTGTTGGCCCATGACCTCTTAAAAATATGGAGGGGGAAATGCCTCATATACATGCCAGAGAGTCTCATATATATATATATATATATATATATATATCACCGTGACTGACCAGATGTTGCTACACATCGCTGGTCACAATGCGCTTCACATTGTTTTAGCCTTCAAATGACACCACCCCACTGGCTAAGCGAGCAGGCCAACAGAAGAAAGAGTGAGAGAAGGTTGTGGCAAAAGAGTATAGCAGGAATCGCCACCACCCCCTGCCAGAGCCGCGTGGAGCTTTAGGTGTTTTCGCTCAATAAACACTCACAATGCCCGGTCTGGGAATCAAAACCGCGATCCTATAACCGCAACTCCGCTGCCCTAACCACTGGGCCATTGCGCCTCCATATATATATATATATAAACACACACACATATTCATACATACATACGCACAACCAGCTTCTTTCAGTTTCTGCCTACAAAACCGACTCATAATGCTTTGGCTGGCTTGGGACCATAGTAGAAGATATTTACCCAAGGTGCAATGTTGTGGCACTGAACCTGAAACCTCCCACGTGCACACATTCATGAATGTGTGCACACTCTCTGTCTCTCTCTCTGTCTCTCTGTCTCTGTCTCTTTCTCTCTCTCTCTCTCTCTTTCTCTCTTATGACGGGCTTCTGTATAGCTTCTATCTATCAAATCTCCACAAGCGAGTTATTGGCCTGTCTGAATCTACACTGGAAGTGGTAGAAGGTACTTACCTAAACTACTGTGCAATGGGATTGAACCTATGTTTGCAAAATGAATTTGTTATCCATGAAGCATGCCTATATTCAATATAATCAATACAAAACAAATTCCTTTCTGTTTTTTGTTTTTTTTTTTTTGTTATAGTTTTTGATCTACAAGATTTTAACAGAATGGGGCTTGTCTGGCTTCAGGGAACATACTAAAAAAGTAGCGGAATTTTATGAAAAGCGTAGAGATATAACTATTGATGCTGCTGAAAAACATCTGAAAGGTAAAGGGCTTTTCATGTAGTCTTTCTGTTTTCTTGGGTAGGAAGACTATTTCTTTATAGCCCACAAGGGGCTAAACACAGAGAGGACAAACAAGGACAGATAAACGGATTAAGTCGATTATATCGACCCCAGTGCGTAACTGGTACTTAATTTAACGACCCCGAAAGGATGAAAGGCAAAGTCGACCTCGGCGGAATTTAAACTCACAACGTAACAGCAGACGAAATACGGCTACGCATTTCGCCCGGCGTGCTAACGATTCTGCCAGCTCGCTGCCTTCTTGGGTAGGGCGACTAACCTTTAGTATGTTGGAATGTCTTCTGAGCTGGTAGGAGCAGGATCACATCAACAAGTAATGACCTACTAGACAGTTATCCAGGTAATATCGTCTTTGTGTGTGTCCCACCATCACTTGGCAACTAGTGTTTGTGTGTTTACATCTGCATAACTGAGCGGTTCAGCAAAAGAGACTGATAGAATAAATACCAGGCCTTAAAAAAAATAATAAGTGCTGGGGTCAATTTGTTTACTCTTTTACTTGTTTCAGTCATTTGAATGTGGCCATGCTGGAGCACCGCCTTTAGTTGAGCAAATTGACCCCAGGACTTATTCTTTGTAAGCCTAGTACTTATTCTATCGGTCTCTTTTGCTGAACCGCTAAGTTACGGGGATATGAACATACCAGCATCGGTTGTCAAGCGATGTTGGGAGGGACAAACACAGACACACAAACATACACACACGCACACACACACACACACACACACAGACACACATATATACATACATATATATGACAGGCTTCTTTCAGTTTCCGTCTACCAAATCCACTCACAAGGCTTTGGTCAGCCTGAAGCTATAGTAGAAGACACTTGCCCAAGGTACCATGCAGTGGGACTGCCTAGACTAAAATGAAATATTCACCTAAGCAAGAATTTTTCTCAATGGCAAACAGCAGTGAATATGGCCTTTTTCTAGCTCAACTATGACCCAAATATATTTCAACTAATCTAAATGTTTGTTTACTCACAACATTACTTTCACGTGCCTACTACAATATAATTTTGTTATTGATTTAGGTATCGCAGAATGGAATGTTCCTGCTGGAGGTATGTTCCTATGGCTGAAGTTAATTGGTATAGAAGACACTTATAAACTCATAATGGAAAAAGGGAAAGAGAAGGACATTCTTTTTGTTCCAGGAAGTGCCTTCATGCCCTCTAATGAGCCGTGCCCTTATATCAGGGCAGCTTTTTCTCTCTGTGATACTCAAGATATATATTTGGTAAGTAAATTATGACTTATATAAAAGTTTACATGTGTGTGTGTGTGTGTGTGTGTGTGTGTGTATGTGTGTGTGTGTGTGTGTGTATTTGTGTGTGTGTGGTTGTGTGGTAAGAAGCTTGCTTCTGAACCACATGGTACTGGATTCAATTTCACTGCATGGCACCTCAGGCAAGTGTCTTCCACTATAGTCTTGGGTTGATCAAAGCCTTCTGAGTGAATTTGTTTGACAGAAACTGTAAGAAACCCATTGTGTCAGGTCTTGTGCTTAGAGTAGATAAGAATGATATCTCCACTAGGTGCTGCCATCCACCTATATTTCTCTCTCACACTAAGCACCTCTAATAAATGTAATCATTTTTCCACAGCCACTGATGGAGATATTTATTGAACAGCTTTCCCCACTCTTGAAATGTGTTGTTTGTGCATTCATATGGTCTTCCAAATATTATATTAGGTAGGGGGCTCCGAAAAGGTTCTCAGGGAGTAGTGTCCCTGCCTTCTTGAGCTAGTTTTCTGCCACATTTCTTAAAAATTGTGGTAGAGACCTTGGTCTCGGGATCACTTATGTCTAAAAACTGAGGTCGGGGGTAAGCAAACTCATGCGCCCTGCAGAAAATCCAGCTCCAAAAAAGCTTCATGATAGCAAAGGAGAATGGGCACCAGCCAGCCCAAAGATTGGGGTGGGCTGCATCTGCCTACCTCAGTTGCTATGGTATTGAGGCGGCGAGCTGGTAGAAACGTTAGCACGCCGGGCGAAATGTGCAACCGTATTTCGTCTGTCGTTACGTTGTGAGTTCAAATTCCGCCGAGGTCAACTTTGCCTTTCATCCTTTCGGGGTCGATAAATTAAGTACCAGTTATGCACTGGGGTCGATGTAATCCACTTAATCTGTTTGTCTGTCCTTGTTTGTCCTCTCTGTGTTTAGCCCCTTGTGGGTAGTAAAGAAATAGGTATTTCTTCTGCATTACATTGTGAGTTCAAATTCCACCAAGGTCGACTTTGCCTTTCATCCTTTCAGGGTCGATAAATTAAGTACCGGTTACATACTGGAGTCGATGTAATTGACTTAATTACCCTTGTGGGTAATAAAGAAATAGGTATTGAGGTAGATCCAGCCACCCCCATTAACGGAGACAAAACTCAGATTTGAAACACTGGATGATGATACTGATAAGATGCATCAAGCTAAGTAAAATCACTGTCATCCATACATACAGGCTTGTCCTCTACAGGTGCCACTGCCACATAAAATGCACTTGTGCTGGTGTTGTGTAAACACACCCATGCCAGTGGCATTTGAAAAACACCTAGTACATTCTGTAAAGTGGGTAATGTTAGGAAGGGCATCCAGCCATAGAGACCATGCCACAATAGACAATGGGAGTCTGGACAGCTCCACAGCTGGCCAACCCCTGTCAAACCATCCAGCGCATGCAAGCATGGGAAAAGAATGTTAAATGATGATGATGATGATTCAAATTGTTGTTGTTGTTTGTTCCTTCACGAGCCATGCCTGGCTCATAAGGGCTGGTTTCTTTGGCGTATAGGTTCCCCACCTGGATGGGATGCCGGCCCATCGCAGGTGAGCTGCAAGATGCAGGAGGAAAGAGCGAGAGAAAGTTGTGGTGAAAGAGTCAGCAGAGGTTCACCAATACCTTCTGCCAGAGCTGCATGGAGCTTAGGTATTTTGCTCATAAACACATACATTGCCCATTCTGAGATTTGAACCCACAATCCTTTGACCATGAGTCCGTTGCTCTAACCACTATGTGCCTCCATGATTATTCAAATTACTATATTCTAATTCATATTTTCAAATCTTATTTGACATCTTTATTCACTTACCTCAAAAGTTCACCATCTCACCCCATCTCACCTCATCTCTAATTTACTTTTTTATTATATTTTAATTTTATTTCATTTAACCCTTTAGCATTCAGATTAGTATGACAAATGTAATACTTATTCATCCGTATTCTTTTGAATTAATCTTGTATTATCTCATAACTTGTGAAGACATATGGCTCAGTGGTTAGAGCGTCGAGCGTACGATCGTGAGGTTGTGAGTTTGATTCTCGGACCGAGCTGCGTGTTGTGTTCTTGAGCAAGACACTTTATTTCCCATTGCTTCAGCACACTAGCTGTAGAAATGAGTTGCGACGTCACTGGTGCCAAGCTGTATCGGCCGTTGCCTTTCCCTTGGATAACATCAGTGGCATGTAGGGGTGAGGCCAGTATGCATGGGCTACTGCTGGTCTTCAATAAACAACTTTGCCCGGACTTGTGCCTCGGAGTGTAACTTTGTAGGTGCAATCCCATGGTCATTCATGATCCAAGACGGTCTCAATCTCATAACTTAGAAATTTCGATGATGTTATTGTTTATTTTTAGAATGACATTGTAGGGTAAGTGTGAGAGGCCAGATATGGTAGAATATTTGGGCTGGATACGGTCAATTTAAATGCTAAAGTGCTAAGTCTTTTTTTTTCTTTTTATCTAAAAAGCATTTTTATTTTCTTTTTCAGGCTTTTCAACGTCTAGCAGAATTGGTGAAAGAACAGAGAGGTTATTAAAGTTGGAATGGTTCTGGCCATTTTGCATGTTTTTGGTAATATCCCATTTAGCAACAGACGTTTTGCTGTGAGGGAATTACATTTAATATATTCATTATAATTCAGCTGCAAAGAGATAGAAAACAACAATATACTTTTATATATATATGTATCAAAAATATGTAGCTTTATTTTTATAAAGCTTTAGTTCTTCATTTGGCAACTATAATCATTACTCTGAAAAACTACTTAAAAAACTACATAAAAAAGTTTCTTGGTATCACAAGTTCATCACTAAAAAGTATTGTAACCAAATGGTGCCACTACAGCATACAGGAACTTATTGAAACCAGTGGATCCTACATTGTATCTGTCAATTGCAAACCTTACAGCAGAAATAAAATAAAATAAAATAAAATAAAATTGGACAGTTGCAGTGTGGAAGGTGTTTATAAGCCATTTAAAAACACACAAAAGCCGTTAGATTCTCTTCAACTTTTAAATTTAATTTGTCGAAATATTTTCGTCACTATGAAACTGCGGAACAGGTTGCGGTTTCATAGCAACGAAAATATTTCGACAAATTAAATTTAAATGTTGAAGTGAATCTAACGGTTTTTTGTCTGTTTTTAAATGGCTTATAAACACCTTCGATGCTGAAATTGTTTTTGGTTCAGCACATGATCTCAGATCGGGTCACTTGCTATGCAAGTACATCTCCATAAAATAAGAAGAAAAATATATAAATAAATAAAAAATTTTACAGATTGCATGTGTTGTGATTGTATTGTTGTATTATACAACAGAAATACCATTGCAACTGATAATCATTGAAAGCCAGCCTTCTGAGTCAGACAACAAACAGACTCTATAACTATTTAAACCAGTGATTTTCAATTGACAGGGGAGGTGGAGCATATGACCCTTATGGGTACATATAAGGTTTTTTTCTGTTAAAATTTATATGCAATAAATTACTTATACTTTTACAATATGCTAAATATCTTAATTTTTTTGTATGCAGTTTCCAATAATATTTAATTATAAAAATCATTGTCATTATCATCATCATCATTTAAAGTCTGCTTTCCATGCTGGCATGAGTTGGACTGTGTGCATTCCATCCCATGCAAATGTGGTAGGTTATACAAAGGCGAAACATGCCACCCCATCAAAATAAGGACAGACGAACATCGCAAAGCTGTGTCATGAGGAGATATTGATAAATCAGGTATAGCTGGTCATGTATGGATAAATGGAGACCACCTCCCTCTGTGGGATGAAGTTAAAATAATAGTCAGAGAACACCAATGGAAAATATCAAAACTAAAAGAAGCAGCAAATATGCTAGAACACAACAACCTCCTAAGCAGACTGAGTGCAGATATGAGTAGCATATGGGAACCAGTATTAAGGAAGGATAGGAAAATATTAGATTTATAAACCTTAAAATTCACTCCATAATTGCCCACGGGCATATGGTATAATGGTTAAGAGCACGGGCTACTAACCCCAAGATTCTGAGTTTGATTCCAAGTAGTGACCTGAAGAAGAAGAAGAAGAAAAAGAAGAGCAATCATAACAATAATAACAACAACATTGAAAAATACCTTAGGAATGAGAACCAAGATTCGAAATTTCCCCTCCCCAAGACACCTGATGAAGGCCGGAGGGTATATCAACCAAAATATTGTGTTAACAAACAAGATGAGGACAAATATCCGTCGAATGTAAATAATGTACACAATTCCTCATCTCTTAAATATAGAACTGTATTATGAGTTGGATGGTTTGACAGGAGCTTGCAAGCCTGGGAGCTGCCCAGCCTTCTGCTGTCTGTTGTGGCATGGTTTCTATGGTTGGATACCCTTCATAACACCAGCCACTTTATGTGATAGTTCCTACAGGGATACCTGCTCATCACATAAATTGCACCTCATTTAGGGCAGCCAACTTGATCCCTCGCCCAGATAACTTTGTCCAATACAAAGCTTGTTTATTCACATTGTCTCGTAGCCTTGAGATTCTGATGCTGTGGTTATTCTTTTATTTGTTTCAGTCATTTGACTGTGGCCATGCTGGAGCACCACCTTTAATCGAATAAATTGACCCAAGGGCTTATTCTTTGTAAGCCTAGTACTTATTCTATTGATCTCTTTTGCTAAACTGCTAATTTACGGGGATGTGAACACACCAACAACAGTTGTCAAGTGATGGTGCGGGGACAAACTCAGACACACAAACATATATATATATATATATATATATATATGATGGGCTTCTTTCAGTTTCCCTCTACCAAATCCACTCACGAGTCTTTGGTCAGCCCGAGGCTATAGTAGGAGACACTTGTCCAAGGTGCCTCGCCATGGGATTGATCCTGGAACCATGTGGTTGGTAAGCAAGCTACTTACCACACAGCAACTCCTGCATCTATAAATCGCTTATTTTTAGGATATTACAGGATAAGTGTGAGAGGCCAGATCTGGCCATTTTCAACACAAAATAGATAGAATAGTTTTGGTTCTGATATGTCTGCTTTAAATGCTAAAGGGTTAGTGATATCACTTACGGCTTTGATTTTTCTTAAGTCTTGTCTGTTACAAACGTTTGGGTGAGGTGTTTGGCTTAAGGGTAACCTATGAGTTATGCAATGATTCTCTCTTCCACCTCCACTCCCCATACTGGGTTTTGCAGGCCCTGAAAGATGGTCATCAATGCTGCCCTTCCTCCTAAATAGGAAAAGAAAACAAAAAACAACAAAACACTGAAAACCCTACAAATGTTCTGGAACAAGAGAAAACAAACGAAAGTTCTGAGATAAGAAATAGATTTATGCACTGTAAGGTGACTAAATTTGCAGAAACAACATCATGAATATTTAACATCATGCACAAATGTGTATGTATGTATGTATATTTATATATGTATGTGTATATATATATATATACATATATGTATGTATGTATGTATATGTATGTATATATGTGTATGTATATGTATACATGTATGGATATGTATATACATTATATACACACACATATATATGTATATATTTACACACAAACACACACACATTAATAGATAGATGTTCTTATATATATATATAAGAATATATATACATAAATAGCCCCTTTCGCGCATGATTGTTACCAGTGCCACCTGACTGGCTCCCGTGCCAGTAGCATATAAAAAGCACTATTCAAGCGTGGCTGATGCCAGTACTGCCTGACTGGCCCTCATGCCGGTGGTACATAAAAAGCGCCCACTATACTCTCAGAGTTGCTGGCATCAGGAAGGGCATCCAGCTGTAGAAACATTGCCAGATCGGATTGGAGCCTGACGCAGCCTTCTGGCTTGCCAGCTCTCAGTCAAACCGTCCAACCCATGCCAGCATGGAAAGTGGACGTTAAGCGATGATGATGATGATGATGATGAATAACCTAAGATGGAAACACCCTTTTAGTGTTTGGCTGCTCTGTAACCTTAATAAATAACTATGTGGAAGCACTCTGTCGGTTACGACGATGAGGGTTCTGGTTGATCCGAATCAACGGAACAGCCTGCTCTTGAAATTAACATGTAAGTGGCCGAGCACTCCACAGACACGTGTACCCTTAATGTAGTTCTCGGGGATATTCAGCGTGACACAGAGAGTGACAAGGCCGGCCCTTTGAAATACAGGTACAACAGAAACAGGAAGTAAGAGTGAGAGAAAGTTATGGTGAAAGAGTACAGCAGGGATCACCACCATCCCCTGCCGGAGCATCATGGAGCTTTTTAGGTGTTTCCGCTCAATAAACACTCACAACGCCCGGTCTGGGAATCGAAATTGCGATCCAATGATCGCGAGTCCGCTGCCCTAGCCACTGGGCCATTGCGCCTCCAAATAACTATGTATACATATATACACATATATAGATATGAACCAACTATCTTGATTATGTATGAAACATGAAACTGCTTATGTTCGTCTCCTTCGATTTTTTTATTTTATCATTTTACTGGACTGAGGCCATGTTGGGGCACTACAAGAATTTTAGATGATTCATTAATTAATGACTGTAGCACTTTTAGATTATATGAAGAGAAAAACCAACCCACATGCTTTCAGATATAGCATTATCACAACCATTATCATCATCGTCATCATCACCATCACTACCACCACCACCACCATCATGATCATCATTACCACCACCACCACTATCATCATCACCACCACCACCACCACCACCTCCATCAACACCACCTCCATCAACGCCACCTCCATCAACACCACCACCATCACCACCTCCACCACCACCACTACCATCATCATCAACACCACTACCACCACCATCACCACCACCATCCTTACCACCATCACCATCACCGCCATCATCATCACCACTACCTCTCTCACCACCACCACCATTCTTATTACATTTGTCTTTCCATGTTTGTATAGGTGGGATTAATCCTCTCCACTGCAGCATTTCACCTCCTGTTTCAGTCTCTTGACATCCCTGCTTCTTGCGACCCAGCCTCCCAACAATCACCATTCGCCACTTCTCCCCATGTTTCTTCAGCCTTGTTCTTCTTGCGTTAATTGTATCTTTTACAGGTTGTAGTAAAGGTATGTACTTTACAGGTTGGGTTGTTTGAGTTCATCTTTCTCTTTTCCTTCATATGTTTCAGTCATTTTTTGTTGAGATATGTCAATGTGAGGCAATGTGACTGGCAGAAAATATCAATTCTGTTTTTGTCAGATATTTATCATCATTATTTGGAATAACTATGAAATAACTATGAAATTTAATTGCACATTTAAAGGGTTAAGGTCAGGTATGGGTGCATCCACCATTGTATCGAATCTATGTCTCCATCAT
Organism: Octopus sinensis; assembly: GCF_006345805.1. Lineage (NCBI taxonomy): Eukaryota > Metazoa > Mollusca > Cephalopoda > Octopoda > Octopodidae > Octopus > Octopus sinensis. The sequence goes on along the minus strand of NC_043019.1, from coordinate 28,473,128 downwards.
TTGTTAGTATTTGCTCAAGTTATCTCAGCCAACCCTCCATGCAGTGTCTAAGTTAGTCCCCTCTCTGCGAGATACTTATTCATCTACCATGCCCATGTGGCATGTGGTCAGCCAACACAAACTGTCATCCCAATCGGATCCACAAAGAAAAAAACACAATACATAGAATCCAATGCAGAAAATTTAGCAACATGACCAAACAGTCAGAGCTGACGCTCCTGAATCATACAAGTAACAGGACGACATATCCCATTTCCTGAGTGTAATCATTGGTTGGGTATGAAATTCAACCAACAGGTTACCATTGAGAAATGTTAAGAAGCTTGGATAATTGTTATGAAGGAGTGGTTGGCGTTAGGAAGGACATCCAGCTGTAGAAACACTGCCAGATCAGACTGGAGCCTGGTGCAGCCCCTGGCTTCCCAGACCCCGGTCGAACCGTCCAACCCATGCTAGCGTGGAAAACGGACGTTAAACGATGATGATGATGATGATATCTATTCCTTTGCTCAAAGAAAATGCAGTTCATCAGAAATTCATATGTATGATTTAATTACTTATCCTTCCGGTAGAAATCGTTGTCTTACCTTTTATTTTTAGGGCTCATCCCAGCTCTTCTCAGCAGAAGGCAGGATGAAAGGTAAAATGAGTCTAGCTGGGATTTGAACTCAGAATATCAGAATGTAACCAAATACCCAAAGTTTGAGAATCTACCATTTAAATTCCATTATCTTCTAAGGTGCCCTGTTTAATATTCTCTCCAATATCTGTAAGTTTATCATAGCTTTGATCTTTGTCTCCCCTGTCTCTTCAATATCTGTAAGTTTATCATAGCTTTGATCATTGTCTCCCCCGTGTTTGGTTTAAGGGTAACCTATGAGTTATGCAATGATCCTCTCTTCCACCTCCACTTCCCATGCTGGGTTTTGCAGGCCCCGAAAGATGGTCATCAAAGCTGTCCTTCCTCCTAAATTGGAAAAGAAAACAAAAAACAACAAAACACTGAAAACCCTACAAATGTTCTGGAACAAGAGAAAACAAACGAAAGTTCTGAGATAAGAAATAGATTTATGCACTGTAAGGTGACTAAATTTGCAGAAACAACATCATGAATATTTAACATCATGCACAAATGTGTATGTATGTATGTATATTTATATACGTTGTTGTTGGCATTCCGTTGGTTATGACGACAAGTATTCCAGTTGATCCGATCAATGGAACAGCCTGCTTGTGAAATTAATGTGCAAATGGCTGAGCACTCCACAGACACGAGTACTATTAGCATAGTTCTTGGGGAGATTCAGCGTGACACAGAGTGTGACAAGGCTGGCCCTTTGAAATACAGGTACAATAGAAATTGGAAGAAAGAGTGAGAGAAAGTTGTGGTGAAAGAGTACAGCAGGGTTCGCCACCACACTCTGCCAGAGCCCTGTGGAGCTTTAGGTGCTTTCGCTCAATGAACACTCACAATGCCCACTCTGGGAATCACCACTGCGATCTTAAGACTGCAAGTCCACTGCCCTAACCACTAGGCCATTGCACCTCCACATCTATATATGTATGTGTGCGTGTGTGTGTGTGTGTGTTTATTGAGCGAAAACAACTAAAAGCTCCACGAGGCTCCGGCAAGGGGTGGTGATCCCTGCTGTACTCATTCATCACTCTTTCTTCTGTTGGCCTGTTCGCTTAGCCAGCGGAGTGGCGTCGTTCGAAGGCTAAAACAATGCGAACGCATTGTGACCAACGATGTGTAGCAACATTTGATGGTCTGGTCGGTCACGTGGTCACGTGATATATATATATATATATATATGTATGTATGTATGTATGTATGCATATATGTGTATGTATATGTATACATATATGGATGTATATATACGTTACATACACACACACATATATATATGTATATATTTACACACAAATACACACACACACATTGATAGATAGATGTTCTAATATATATAATATTATTACAAATTTGTAATAATATTATATATGATACTGTTTGCATAGCATTAGTTAAGTGTAAAATAGTAAACATCCCGATAACCTGGAATACTTATTATTCCCTAAGATTTAAGATATATGTATATATATGTATCTATATATATATATGAACACACATATATGTATGTACAGATATATAGGCATATATATGTATATGTGAAGGTGTATGACTTAGTGGTTGGGGTGCTTGGATCATGATTGTAAATTCAGGAGTTCGATAGTTGGCAGTGTGTCATTGATGTTCATGATGATGATGATGATGATGCTGTGTGTGTGTATATATATATTAGAAATAGCATTCATCAACTAAATTTGAGTGACAATTCAATTGTAGAGAATATTGACCCTGTATGTTGCCAAGGGGGAATTGAACGTATAAGAATGTGGTCACAAGGCATACTTCTTTGCGATTACTTGTTAAGGTTAATCTCTACAGATAATACTGTAGAGATTATAGCCAGCACTAATTTTTGCAATGTGCTTGAGGGTGATCAAAGAGTTGGATGGGTACCAATGAAGCGGGGAAAAAAATCCTGAAATATGGCATATTCACTCATTACCCTTTTCTCATCTTTGATCTCATTGTTTGTTTACAGTTGATGTCTTGTATACAAAACGAAGCAACAACAATCATTTCTGGCTATAATTTCTAATGATAATCTGTAGAGATGACCTGAACAAGTAATGTAGTAGCACTGCTAACACAGGAGAACACAATATTGACTTATAAAAACGTTTATATACTTCATAGTATACTATGGCTGCATAATGAATTACTACATACCTATAAGTCATTAACATTTATGTACCAGTTTCTGGTTGGTGAGCTGGCTGAATTGTCAACACGCCAGGTGAAATGCATATCGGTATTTTGTCTGCCGTTATGTTCTGAGTTCAAATTCAGCTGAGATTGACTTTGCCTTTCATCATTTTGGGGGTCATTAAATTAAGTACCAGTTGCATACTGGGGTCAATGTAATCGACTTAATCCCTTTGTCTGTTCTTGTTTGTCCCCTCTATGTATAGTCCCCTGTGGGCAATAAAGAAATAAGAATTGTCAGCACGCCGGGTGAAATGCTTAGCAGTATTTCGTCTGCGGGTATTTTGTTCTGAGTTCAAATTCCGCCGAGGTTGACTGTGCCTTTCATCCTTTTGAGGGTCAATAAATTAAGTACCAGTTGCGTACTGGGGTCGATGTAATTGACTTAATCTCTTTCTCTGTCCTTGTTTGTCCCCGCTATGTTTAACCCCCTGTGGACAATAAAAGAAATAACCATTTAAGTACCAATTCCAGGAATGCGTTTAATATGTAAATTACTATATCCAATAACTACACACCACTAGATATAGTGGATATATATATGCAATGTGTTTGAGGATGATTAATGGGTTTGGTGGGTGCTGATGAAGAGGCAAAAACCTCCGAAATATAGCATGTACACCTATTATCTGTTTTTCATCTTCTATCTCATTGCCTGTTTACATCTGACATCTCGTATATGAAATGTCATAGCGAAAACTAGTGCTGGCTCTAATTTCTATAGATTATCTGTAAAGATAATCTTAAGAAGTAATGTAAAAGTGCTCTACTAACACTGCAGAACAAGGTATTGACTTATAAAGACGTTTAATATACTTTATTATGGCTGCATAACATAATATCACGTGCCTACAAATTGTAAGTGCTTCTGAACCATCATGACATGATTGTTTGTTTGCACATAACATAAAATAAAAGTACAGGAACATGATTAGAAAAAAAATCACAATCCCTTTATCTTGTTTGGCTAAATATGTTACATGTTGTTTCATAATTTGTTGGTGGTAATATTTGAATGATGCAGCATAGAATTTTGTCAGTGAACAGGTTGTGGTCTCAAAGCGAGGAAAATATTTTGACAAATTAAATTTAAATGTTGAAGTGAATCTAATGATTTTTGTGTTTTTAAATGGCTTATAAACACCTTCCATACTGCAATTGTTTTTATTTCAGTAAACAATCTCAGATCAGGTCACTTGCTATGCAAGTACATCTCCATGATATTTTAATGATTTGGGTAATTGAATAAATAATATAAAAGAATTTACCCGTTGTTGTTTACCAAAAGACGTGTTAATAACATTGTGACAGACCCGTGTGCATGGCTGCGTGCACGTATATATATATATGTGTGTGTGTGTATGTGTGCATATGTGCAGTCATGATGGTGTGTTTACGTCCCTGTAACTTAGCGGTTCGGCAAAAGAGACCGATAGAATAAGTTCTAGGCTTCCAAAGAATAAGTCCTGGGGGTGATTTGCTCGACTAAAGGCGGTGCTCCAGCATGGTCACAGTCAAATGACTGAAACAAGTAAAAGAGTAAAAGGGTAACAGAAGGGACTGAATGATAGCTTGACTCTGCTTTCCATCTTCCACCCACAACATGAAGAGTTCCATCAATTCTACTAATTTCCCATAAGAATAACTCACTCGCATCACATCAATAGCTTGCTGCATCAAACGTTTTATTTCCTTTGCATTCTTCCTGATCCTTGTTACAGTCAATGGAAGTAGATTCATAGCCCTACAAACACTAGGTAGGTCACTCCCTTCTTCATTCAGAGACCTGTATGACTTGCATATAATTTTATGAATTGTATATAATCTTATAAAGTTATGGCTCATCACGATTTTCTGAGACAATTTAAATACTTGGATTCACTAATTTCTTATCTGACATTGCTATTCGTTTTTGCCCTCTTATTATACAATAATTTCACTTTAAAAGGTCAGTTTGTGTTAATTAGTTGAAGTTTCTCTTTTAACACAGCAGTGAAAACTTGAACAAACTTGAGGAAAATTTCAAACTAGCATTATTTGTTAATTAGTATAAATCAAACTAAGGCGGTGAGCTGGCAAAATCGTTAGCACGCCAGGCGAAATGCTTAGAGGGATTTCATCTGTCGCTACGTTCTGAGTTCAAATTCCACTGAGGTCGACTTTGCCTTTCATCCTTTCAGGGTCAATTAAATAAGTACCAGTTACACACTGGGGTCAATATAATCGACTTAATCCATCTGTCCTTGTTTGTCCTCTCTGTGTTTAGCTCCTTGTGGGTAGTAAAGAATTAGGTATTTCTTCCGCCACTGCGTTCTGAGTTCAAATTCCGCCGAGGTTGACTTTGCCTTTCATCCTTTTGGGGTCGATAAATTAAGCACCAGTTACACACTGGGGTCGATGTAATGGACTTAATCCATTCGTCTGTCCTTGTTTGTTCCTTCTGTGTTTAGCCCCTTGTGGGTAGTAAAGAAATAGAAATAGGTATAAATCAAACTAGCATAAACCCAGGCTTGCCTGTATATCTACATTTTGCCAAATCATAAGCAATAAGCAGTTCTTCAAACCCAATATCCTGGAATTAGCCTCCATTCATTATTACCTGGTCAGCTGACTAGCTCAGACTGATGCAATTCTTCCATGCTAGATGTCTTGAGCAAATACTGTGACATGAATACCTGGCTTCGGTTTGTAGGAAATGAGGTTGGCACTGGTTGGGTGCCTCACAATTCCTTACATAGTCGTGGAAAGGAAAATAGTGGGAACAAGAATCTCCAAACAAATAACAATAATAATTTATTTTGCTGAAATAAGCATTTCATCTCTGGCATGACTAATTGATTCCATTGGTTCCAGTGCTTGACTGGTATTTACAAGGAGGTGCTAAGAAGTTACTGACTTTAAGGGTATCATAAAAGGCCTGGCTGGAGGCCCAACCTTCCAAGTTCTTTAACAGGGCTTAGAAAAACTGAAGGACTGCTGCAATAAGGGTGTGAATCTGAGAGGGGAATATGTTGAATAAAATCATAAATAACTGAGCCTCCTGTATTTTCTTTTATCCAAACCAGGAACTTTTCAGCACTCCCTTGTATTTTATTGGCCCTGTAGAATTTTAAAGGCAAAGTTGACCTTGGCAGCATTTGAACTCAGAATGTAATGGTTCAACTGAAAGGCTACTGAGCATTTTTTCCCACAGTGCTAATTATTTTGCCATCTCTCTGCATTTATACACTTAACCCTTTCATTACTGTATTTATTTTGAGATGCTCTGTGTTTCTTTCAATTAATTTTAAATATAACAAAGAATTTAGTAAAATAACTTAGTTATCATTAAGCTAAAGTTAGGAACATAAATTGTGACTAAGGTTTGGTGGAAGATTTTAATTCAGAACTTTTGAAAACAAGACATTTGTACTCAGGGCCAGAGCCAGTTTCAGCCAGGTTGCTAATAAAAGGGTTAAACAATAGCAGCCATTCAGTGATTGGTGTGGAGGCATGTGGCTTAGTGGTTAGAGTGTTGGACTTATGGTCATAAGACTGTGGTTCCGATTTCTGGACTGGGTGATGCATTATGTTCTTGAGCAAGACACTTCATTTCACTCTGCCTAGTCCACTGATCTGGTAAAAATGAGTAATCCTATAATGGGCTGGCGTCCCATCCAGGGAGGAATATATACACCAGAGAAACTGAGAGAATGGCCCTACGTTCCTTAAAGAGTAATGTGAACTAGCGGACTAACACTCCCCACCCCCCAATCACTGGTGTAGTGATGGATGTTAGAAAGGGTATCCAGCTCTAGAAACAACAAAAATGGAAAGTATGAGGAATATGTAGTTCTCTGATCTGGCTGGAGTTGGGGGTGGGGGTGAGGTGGGTTCAATGACTTTGTGCTAAAAACTGACTTGGAATGTGGCAACCTGTTCAATCTCATAAAAAAGAAAGATAATGATGTAGGTGGCGGTGGTGGTGGTGGTGGTGGTGATGGTGGTGGTGGTGGTGGTGGTGGTGGTGGTACTGGTGGTGGTGGTGGTGGTGGTGGTGGTGGTACTGGTGGTGGTGGTGGTACTGGTGGTGGCAGCATTGATGACAATAAGAACTAAGATGATGATGATGATGATGATGATGATGATGCCAGTGATGATGATGATGATGATGCCAGTGATGATGATGATGATGATGATGGTGGTGGTGGTGGTGGTGGTGATGATACTGGTGGTGGCGGCATTGATGACAATAACTATGATGACAATGTGATGATGACGATGACGATGACGATGACGATGATGATGATGATGATGATGATGATGATGATGATGACGACGACGATGATAGTGACAATGATGTTGATGATGGTGGTGATGGTGCTTGTTTAATTTTTGTCTTTATTAAGTTTTAATTGCAGCCTTCATACGATTTCACTGTTTTATTGGTATATTAAATGTCACATTTCTCATCAAAATCACATTAATTTCTAATTTATTATGAAATCTCATCCAAAAACGAAGTTGTCTTCCTTTTTTTTAGTTCATATAAAACTGCTTAGTAAAAAAAATGGGAAACCACGCATTTATTTGTCTTATTCATTCAGAAATGGTTTTTGTTGGTGCTATCCTAATAACCTTAAAACATGTCTTCTATCTTCTACTTGCTTTCGTCAGTAGACTGTGGCCATGCTGGAGCACTGGCTGGAAGGCTTTTTTTTTACATCCTTATCATGCATAGCCAGGCTCATGGGCCCGGTTTCCCGGTTTCTCTGGCGTATGTGTTCCCCCCTGCTGGACAGGAGGCCAGTCCATCGCAGTGTTACTCAAGAAACAGGAAGAAAGAGTGAGAAAAAGTTGTGGCGAAAGAGTACAACAGGGGTTGCCGCCACCCCCTGCCAGAGCCTCGTGGAGCTTTAGGTGTTTTCGCTCAATAAACACACACAACACCCAGTCTGGGAATTGAAACCGCAATCCTCCGACTGTGAGTCCGCTGCCCTAACCATTGGGCCATTGTGCTGGAGGCTGGAAGGGTTTAGTCAGACAAATTGATCTCAGTATTTGTATTCTTTTATTCTTTTACTTGTTTCACTCATTTGACTGTGGCCATGCTGGAGTACTGCTTAAATGGATTTTAGTCAAACATATCGACCGACCTCCAAGACTTATTTTTAAGTCTAGTACTTAATCTGTTTGTCTCTTTTGCTGAATTGCTAAGTTACAGGGATGTAAATATACCAACACCAGTTCTCCAGACAAACATACATAGATATATATACATATCTATCTGCCTGTCGCTAGATAATTAAGTAACTGAACAATAATTATAATTACAGTGGTAAAATGAGAGACAACTGAGCACTGGATTTCTTAACTTTACTATAACATACAGCATGGAATAGATGAACTTTGTAGCTAAATGGATAAATAAATGTACAATAATAAAGATAATTATTATTATTATGAACACTATAAAATGAGGATTAGATTGTGCTAAGTTGGATAAACAAGAGTTACACATATAATAGGCTTCTTTCTATCTACCAAATCCACTCACAAGGCTTGGGTCAGCCCGGGGCTATAGTAGAAGACACTTGCCCAAGGTGCCATGCAGTGGGACTGAAACTGGAACCATATTGTTGGGAAGCAAGCTTCTTACCATACAGCCACATAATGGTATTTATTCTGTCAGACTCCTTTGCTGAACTGCTAAGTTATAGCAACATAAACAAGAGGTTGTCAAGAGGTGATGGGGGACAAACACAAACACAAGGACATGAACACACACACACACAGATATATATACAAATATACAAGAGTGTTCTTTCAGTTTCCATCTACCAAATTAACTCATGGAGCTTTGATCAGCCCTGGGTTGCATTAGAAGACATGTGTGCAATGTGTCATGCAATGAGAATAGAACCGGGAACCATGTGGTTGGAACGCAAACTTCTTACCATGCCCATGTCACACATATACTAAGACTTTTGCTTGTTGGTACCCTTTTTCTGTCGTATTAGAAGGGGAAAGCTATGGCTATGCTGAGAGAGATGAAAGAAGCAGAAAGAATGCATAATAAAGGGTGGAAGATTAGATAGACTAATAGCTAAGTGGGAAACGAACAGGGTGGGAATCAGCAGTTTGTGAACACAGGCAGAAATAAGTAGATAGTTAAATATATCAACTACTTCTAGTTTTCTGCCCTGGAATTTGATAGAGTCTATTTTTTGTACATTTTTAGTGTTTATTGTACTTGTGCACTTTCCACACACAAAAAATATTTTTCCTGTTAACCTTTCTTTGATATTGCTGCACCTCTAATGTGTCCATAGCTTACATCTGGTACATCTTATGGAGTCTCTACCTATTCCTTTTCTCCAGATTGAGCAGGACCATCTACCTGAAAAGATTTGTGATTTGTCTGCTCTCCTACTTACTAAGATTTTGGTTTTTGTTAGATTAATTCTAAGACCTTTGATTCTAGACCTTGCTTCCACGTCTAAAATTTCTTCTCTAGTTCTAGTAGTGATTCAGCTATAAGAACAAGGTCATCAGCTTAGAGGTAGCCTGTCTTAAATTCTTCTGTTATTGCCTGAAGGACTAAGATGAACAAGAGGGCACTGAGGACCTTGCTTCCACGTCTAAAAACCAGGTGTAGAGACTACTGGATAGCAAGGATACAGAGGAACGGTGTATGAAGGAAGAAATGTGAGGAAGTGAAGAGATGTAGAGATGTAGATTGATTTGTTGGGGTAGGGTGTGTAATAAGGTTTCTTGTTACATGTGGGTAGAACACACAGGTCGGGGATGCTCATATATCAATGATGCAGTGAGACAGGGCATATGGGTGAAACACAGGTTTCTCAAAAATCATGGTGACTCCTTTTTCTTTCTCTGACTAGCATGATTGTACTGAGAGTAGGATGTGTGAATGTGTATGACCTGAGATCAGCTTGAAAGCAAGGTCACTTGCTCAATGATCTCAGATTGCTTGATTTGGATGTGTCTGCCATTAGTGAAACAAGAATTTCTACAAAGCATGCTCTAGCAACTATATTCTCACCTTGCGACCTATTAGGAGCAGGTGGCTGTGTAGCAATGCTATTCCCGAAAATCCTTAGATCTCCAAGTACAGGCAATCTTCTTGGACCCGGACGGTAAGGTGGCGGTCCTAGACGTGAATGGCAGTGGAAATGGCGCCTTTAGACTAGTAGCTGTTTATGTCCCCCGACGGGACTAGAAGGCCAGATTTTTTCAAGCACCTAGAAACATTCTTGGGAACATCTTGCACTCTAGTACTAGTGGAGGACTGGAATTGTATTTTGGTTGCACAGAAGGACTGTGTGTTTCTAATACATAGCAGAAGGAGGTGTAAAATCCTCGAAAACCTGCTCAGAAATTTCCAACTGTCTAACAGGTACCGACTAGATTTCCTTGATGTGCCAATGTGGTCATGGAACAACCACAACGGATCATACAGATCGTGTCTAGATAGAGTATTTGCTTGGTCAGAGGATAGGAGTAGTGTAGGTTTTCCACAATTTAAATTAGTCGGCTACGCATAGCACAAATTTGTGATATGCACAGTCATTTTAGATAGGACCCATAGACAGGAACGCGACGTTACTGGCATGCAAAGACTACAGAGGCTGGATTAGTGAATTAGTTAAGTGGCAGTTAACAGGGAAATGTCAACAACTGGTGGTGGATCATCCTTAGGAGAGCGATTAGAGTAGAATTGATGGTGTTTAGCATAGAGTTGGCAATAGAAAGAAATAGATTAGAGAGAAAACTAGTTAGCAAACTAGAAGAGGTGATTAATAACAGCATCATGACTGACGTGCTAGCAGCAAGAATGTCCCTTGGCCATTTCTTTGGGGTGAAACACAAAGGATACGTTGTGTGAGTTAAGGCTCATGCGCTGCACGAAGGAACTAAAGTCAATGGACCCGAACAGTAGAGACACAATGTGGCAACAAAACTATGATCAGGTCTTTGGCAGATCAGGATGGGTACATGCTAGTCAGTTCTGAGCAAATGTGTGCGACTTCCCAGCAGCACTTCGTGTGGTTGCTTGGGTAGGGTGATAGGTTGAAGATGGTAGTGGACTTTACTTCGTACCTGGACGGCCTACCATGGCTCTCTGCAACAGACATAAGATACTGTGAAAAACTGATAATGGCTACAGAAATGCGGGAGGCAATGAGCTACTACACAAGTCGCAAATCACCCTATTCGGATGGTTTGCCCAATGAATTCTGTGCAATCATGCCAGATTTGTTTGGCAACCTCTTGACAGAGGTCTACTGTAACTGGAAGCAGAATGGGAGAATTCCCAGTAGTTAGCTTTGGTGTGGTAATGCTGCTGAGAAAGGATGCTGAATTTGAGGACATACTACGGAATATTCAGCCCATAAATATGCTAAATGCAGATTGTTTAAGATTTTGGCCAAGGTGTTAACAAAAAGGTCGATGCTTGTTGTCTGTAGTCTGGTCGGGGAAGCGCAAACATGCTCAGTTCTAAGCAGGTCTATCTACTACAACCTCCACCTTATGCGATATATCATAGAGAGAGCTGGGACTAAAGTCCATTCTGATGAATTGCCCTGCTGCCCTTCTTCAATCGGGCAGGCAAGGCAGTCTTCATTTGGCTGACAGCAGTGGCAAAAGAGGTTGAAAGGAATGAGGACAGAGACAGTCCTCTTTGGTAGAGCCCTCATCGAATTTTTCAAGTTCCACTTGTAAAGGAAAGTGAGGGCAGAGACAAAGGTGCTGTCCTCGGGTGACTTTATTGAAAGGTGAGGGAAAGTTACAAAAATGGCAAGAGTGGATGGTACCACTCTAAGTGTAGACCTGTGAGTCAGAGGAAAGGAATTGGCGAGGGCACTTGTCCTTGGCATTCAGGGAGATTTTGGATGGTGGGGTTCCTCGATTATCCCTAGGGGTCCTCCTGTATAAGGAGGGTCACATCACTATCATCTTTTTCCTTCCCCTCTCTCACTGTCATATACTATGTATACTTCCCTTCTTTTATTGTATACCATTTATACTTTTCTCTCTTTCTTATTTTTTTTTAATCATTTCATTGTACATAAACCCCCAGACACTTTATGTCTGTCTTTGTATTGCCCCCCCCCCTCATCCTTCGCCCAGGTAGCAAATAAAAAAAAATCATTACAATTATTATCGTTGATGTTATTTATATATTTACTTATTTCACATGTGCAGAGGGTGTATTACAAATATAAAGAACAGCCTAGTTAATAAGACATGATAACAATAATTAAAGCACACAGATAAAACCATTTCTGAAAAGACAGTCAACATTTACGGCACATTATCAGAACTGAATTATTCCTTCCTATACAGTAAGTTGAACTGTATTATATTTATGTGTTCCTTTTTGGAAATGTATTTTGAAAATCATTAATGCATTGTATTTCTGACTTAAAACCATGAAGGCTACTAAATACTTACTTTAGAATTTTTACTGTATTAATATTTCAGGTTGTAACTAGATTTTAGTATAACTAAAATACTTTTCAAACTGTATGAGGTCCCCAGATTTAAAGAGGCTTTCTTTATTATCTTATATTTTGAATTAGCAAAATTGTAGGAGCCCTGCAAAATCTGTAAACCCAGGGGCCCTACAAGGTCTAAATATGGCCCAGCAAAATGGTATAACTACTAAATTTTTAGCCCAATTATTGAATCCTCTTTTGATTCATTGGGCCTTTTTAGATGCAAAAAGTCATTAAATTTAATTAAATACCTCTGAATCTACTAAAGCACTTTAAGTTTTGGGGCTTATTCAAGGTGCTTGAGATCCCTAGATTTAATGGGATCCTCTTTAATATCTTACTATGTTTTGAATTAACAAAATAATAGGGGCCCCAAAACGTATTGGCCGAGCAACCCCACAGAGTTTAAATCTGGCCCAGAATAATTGTATAACTACTTCTCTGTATAACCATTTTAGTATATAACTACATCTCTACAATTACATCCTTGTATAGCTACTTCAGCATTTGCTGCATAACTACTTCAATATCTAACTACATTACTAAAAAACTATTTCAGTATATAATCCCTGTATAATAATTTCATGAAGGCTCACCTTAGAGTATTGAATTCATGATTGCAATATCAGGGTTTTGATTCCCAGAGAGGTAGAGCATTGTCTTCTTGACCTTGAAAAGACGAAAATTAAAGTTGACCGTGGCAGAATTTGAACTCAGAACATAAAGGTGGACAAAATGCTGTGAAGCATATTTTGCCCAGTGTGGTAATGGTTCTGCCAGCTCACTGCCAAATTTTGAAAGATGGCCGGTAATTTCTTGGAAGGGGCAAGTCAATTTACATTGACCCCAGTACTTATTCTATCTGGTACCTTTTTGTTAATGAAAGGCAAAGCTGATCTTGGTAGAATTTAAACTCAGACTATTAAGACGGACAAAATAACATTAAACATTTTTCTCAGCATGCTAACAATTCTGCCAACTTGCTTTCTTCTTAAGTCATAATATTAACAGTATATCTTAATGTGTAAGTATTTTAATGTATAGTTCGTTCAATATGAGCTATTTTACTGCAAAGTTATATCAACACTCAGTTTTTTCAAAATATAAATATCTCTATATATAGCTATTTCACGGTATAAGTCATCACAGTGGACAGTTATTTCAGGCTTGCAATCATGCGGTAGTGAATTCAAATCCTGGACTGGGCTGTGTGTTGTGTTCTTGGGCAAGACACTTTATTTCATATTGCTCCAGTTCACTCAACTGTAGAAATGAGTTGCGACATCACTGGCGCCAAGCTATATCGGCCTTTGCCTTTCCCTTGGATAACATCGATAATGGGGAGAGAGAAGGCTGGTATGCATGGGGCAACTGCTTGTCTTCCATAAACAACCTTGCCCAGACTTGTACCTCAGAGGGGAACTTTCTAAGCACAATCCTATGGTCATTCGTGACCGAAGGGGATCTTTACTCCTTTACTCCTTTTACAGAATATAACCACTGCAATACACAGCTGTTTCTCTCTATAACTCTGTAAATGTATAGACATTTTATTTGCTTAATTTTACAGTTACCAATTAACAAAGAAATTATGATAACATTACTTGAGATTGCAAAATTACATTCAATGGAAATATATGCAAATATAAAACATCAATTGATTTCATTGTTAAATATGTTGTGGTGAGAGTCATTGACACCCCTGAGGAATTGGAAGAATGGACTAGCTGAATTCTTATAAAGAGTAGAGGTCAGTAGTAGTCGGGGGTGAGCGGTTGGTAGTTTTACGAAGTACTTCGTGTGAACACACCGATTAAACCCCCGCTGTGTAAATTATATATCCAGCATGTGTCAAGGATAATAAAAGTGGCTACGAGATATACGAAACCAAAGAAAAAAATCATTAATATGGAAGACTTGTTGGCTCGCATGGTACAGTTGCAACAGCAACAATATCAGCAACAACAGTTGTTACAGCTACAACAGCAACAACAACAATACCAACAGTTACTGGAAATAATGTTGAAGAAGTTTGAAAATACTTCAGGTTCGTTCTTGTCAGACAGCATAGCAAATTCAATTGGAGAATTTATTCATAACCAAGAAGAAGGTACTACTTTTGCTGCAATGGAGGAGCCCTGGATTGAGGTTAGAAACCAGCTCTTCCTCTTTTAGCAAGAAATCTTAAAATAAAACCAAATAATGACATACAGACATACATATATATATATATTGACAAACTATGCACGAGAACAAAAGTTGTAGACCTCAATATTGTTGTTAATAGAGGGCTATATTCATTGAATAATACAGTTATGGAGACTCACGTACAGAACTTCAAGTTTCTGGTTCAATGATACAAGGATCACTGCACTTCTTCAGTTCTCATATGTCCAGTGACAAACACACAATAAAGGTGTGTCAATCATTGTATTGTTGACACAGAAACTTGAAGTCCTGTATGTGGATGTCCAAAGCTACACACATGGTGGACTTCTTTCAGTTTCTGGCATTCAAATTCACTCACAAGGCTTTGGTCAGTCTGAAGTAATAATGGAATACCTTTGCTCAAGGTGCTATATGGTAGTACTGACCACACAACCACGTGGTTGAGAAGCAAACTTCTTATGACACAGCCATGCTTGTGCCTCTCGAATGAAATCTTCAATGAAATCTATGTTCTTGGACATTGCTGTCATCAGTAATTCTGGACTATGAAGCATCAGCTTTAGGGATATTGTGACACAATATAATTCATGTTCTTATTTATGATAGTAAGTTTCATATTTATAAATTGTTTTAGATTTACTTAATTTATTGCAACAAATAGTTTTGCATCAAAATTTATTTTTTGAAAATATTTTTTAATTTATTCAATGAGTGTGAAGCAGAATGAGAACGACTTCTAATTATTATTTCTCATTTAAAAAATATGAGCTGACCTTATAGGTTAATCATGCAAAAGTAATAACTTGTCACATGATCCTTTCCTTCATCTTATGTTACCATATGTTTGCCTGTACTGGAGCCACATAAAAAGCACTCAGCCTACTCTGTGGGGTGGTTGGTATTAGGAAGGGCATCCAGCCATAAAAGCCCTGCCAAAACAGACACAGAAGACTGCTCTTGGGACGATGATGATGCAAGCTTCTTGTTTTAAAGTGATCAATATTAAAGTTGCCATCGAAATTTCATGTAAATTTAAGTTCTGAACACCAACTTAATAATAACAAAATTATTTTACTAAATTCTTCATTATTCTCAAAAGGAATTGAAGCAAAGTTTGTGTATTTCAACCGGAATATGGTAAGTAAAAGTTTTGTAAATCTATTTATTCATAAAACTTCTTAGAAAGTTACTTTATTATGCATTTATAAAGAATTTCTTTTGAAAAAAGAAACCTTCCATAAACTGTTTTTTATATGCAAAAGAAAATGGAGAGGAAGATGAGAAACTTGGATCACAGTCTTATGTGAGGATTTGGTATATGGAAACTAAAAGAAGCCATATACAGGTTGCATAAGATATTTGAGGACATACCTTTTTGGGTCAAAGATTATACAGAGTTTTTGCTAACTCTGTATAACCTTTGTTTCAGAATATAATAATAGCAAAAATCCCCAAAAAAATGAAAGGCAAAGTTGACCTCAATGTAATTTGAACTCAGAAGGTACAAGCTGGAAAAAATGTCATGAAACATTATGTCTGGTGTCCTAACAACCCTACTGGCTTGCCACCTTAATAACAATACCAATTTTTAGTGATGACTGCCCAACAGTGCATAATACATGTAGCAACACACTAACAGAGTGACAAGTAGAATTATAATATATTTCTTTATTGCCCACAAGGGGCTAAACATAGAGGGGACAAACAAGGACAGACAAAGGGATTACGTCGATTACATCGACCCCAGTGTGTAACTGGTACTTAATTTATCGACCCCCAAAAGGATGAAAGGCAAAGTTGACCTCGGTGGAATCTGAACTCAGAACGTAAAGATGGACGAAATGCCGCTAAGCTAATGATTCTTATTTCTTTATTACCCCCAAAGGGCTAAACATAAAGGGGACAAACAAGAACAAATAAAGGGATTACGTCGATTACATCGACCCCAGTGCGTAACTGGTACTTAACTTATTGACCCCAAAAGGATGAAAGGCAAAGTTGACCTCGGTGGAATCTGAACTCAGAACGTAAAGATGGACGAAATGCCGCTAAGCTAACGATTCTTATTTCTTTATTACCCCCAAAGGGCTAAACATAGAGGGGACAAACAAGGACAGACAAAGGGATTAAGTCGATTACATCGACCCCAGTGCGTAACTGGTACTTAATTTATCAACCCCAAAAGGATGAAAGGCAAAGTCGACCTTGGCGGAATTTGAACTCACAACGTAACAGCAGACGAAATACGGCTACGCATTTCGCCTAGCGTGCTAATGTTTCTGCCAGCTCATACAAAATGTATGCATGAACTGAACTACATTTTAAAAAAGTTTGCTATTTTGCTTTTATTTTCTTTGTTTCTTTTCTTTTTCTTCTCTTCTTTTTTTTTCAGATAAATCCAACTTCAATTATGAATTACAAACGGTATTTCAACAAAACTAGTTTGCACAGAAAACCCTCGGCAATTAGACTATTAAGTAAGCTGATTCATAATTTTCACAATATTGTGTTAATGTACATGTTTCTGTTGTTGTTTAACTCAGTTTAGTCCTGATCCAGTAAATGGATCTTCATGTTTCAACAATGAATACTAAGTTGTTCAATCAGATGGACTTGAATTAGAATCATGGAGTTGGAGTATTGTACTCCCTTCCCCTTCATTGTACTCACTTCACTGTCACTACCCACCTCATTTTCATGGTACTCCCCTCACCTTCATTGTACTCATTCCTTTGTCATTGTACTCCCCTTTCCTCCATTGTCCTCACCTCATCTTCTTTGTACTCACCTTGCTTTCATTGTCCTCACCTCACCTTCATTCTACTCACCTCACCTTCATTGCAATTAACAGATAAAGTATACTGATTTTCCAGTGAAAACCCAATAAATCCAAGATTTAACCCCACTACATAGTGTCATGTGAATATATCATGACACTATGTAGTGGGGTCAAATCTTGGATTTATTGGGTTTTCACTGGAAAATCAGTATACTTTATCTGTTAATTGCAATGAAGGTGAGGTGAGTAGAATGAAGGTGAGGTGAGGACAATGAAAGCAAGGTGAGTACAAAGAAGATGAGGTGAGGACAATGGAGGAAAGGGGAGTACAATGACAAAGGAATGAGTACTACTATATCTAATATTCATTAACTTATTTTTCAAGCTATGTTAAACTTGTTCTCATCAGCAGATTGCATCTTTTAAGAGGATTTAGCACATTATTTTTAACATCAATGCATGTTTTTCCCTTGTGGTCACACTTATTACAAAAAAGATAATCCTTTCTGCATAGTATTTGGTGGAATTAGCAATTTATATCTGAAATTAAAGAATCATATACATAGAATTCATACATTTATTATTATTATTATTGTCATCATCATCATCATTATTATTATTATCATTATTATTATTATTATTATTATTATTATTATTATTATTATCATCATCATCATCATCATCATTATTATCATCATCATCATCATCATCATCATCATCATCATCATCATCATCATCATCATCATCATCATCATCATCATCATTATTATTATTATTATTATTATTTTTTTCTTACTTATTACAAAGTTCTTAAAATTTCCAATCAATGGTAGTCACATGTGGCACTGTTTTATTCTTTTGAGAAATCATTAGCATGATACAGAATATGACTTATTAATTAAACAATTTATGAAGTGAGATATTTCATTAAAGATGGAAATAATTACAGATTGGAGGAAATTCATAGAATGTGTTTTACCTTCACTTTTTTTTTTTGTCTTTTTGTTCATAGAGCATTAACAATTGAGTTTTTTCTCAATGTCTTCACAAATCAAAGAACATTTAATATAACCGTTGATAAATGACTGTTGGTTGCATTCATTTATAATGCCAAAAAGGAATTTGCTGTTTTAAGATGGTTTGGTGTGATTTAAGGGAAATTAGATGCTATTTCTTGCAAGCCAGTTGACACAAAAAAGTTCCTTCATTGGCTCATATATATCTTTAGAGTATCTACATCACTAAAAAGATCAAGCTCTCTTACACTAGGTTGACTTAACCACATGATAAATATGGATAAGTATAAGTTGTGCCAGCGCCGCCTTGATTGGCTTCTGTGCCGGTGGCACATAAAAAGCACCAACCGATCGTGACCATATTCCCCTGGCACCTGTGCTGGTGGCATGTAAAAAGCACCCACTACACTCATGGAGTGGTTGGCGTTAGGAAGGGCATCCAGCTGTAGAAACACTGCCAGATCAGACTGTAGCCTGGTGCAGTCTCCTGGCTTCCCAGACCCGGTTGAACCGTCCAACCCATGCTAGCATGGAAAATGGATGTTATACAATGATGATGATGATATATTAATACAACTTCTTATCTCCATTAATTTTCTAGACTTTCACAATACCATCATCAGGCACATGAATACATACATGCACACATAATATATACATGACACACACATACATACAGACTGACAAACAGACAGACAGACACACACACTATGCATGCACACACACACACAATTTTAATCTTTTCTTTTATTTGTTACAATAAAAACAGAGCAGATTTAACTTCTGTAATGATAATGATGATGACAATGGCTCACTTATTTTCTCTTGTAGCGAGCATCTTTTTTGAGAATCCGACAGAAATTATTTCTATGGCTGGTGGTATGCCAAATAACAGTTTATTTCCAATACTTTCTGGCACCTTCCAACTTCGGTAAGTCTCTATGTATTGTTCACTTCTGTATATAGATGCTCAGTATTCAAGATTTTAA
>NC_043019.1:28346342-28438842 GCF_006345805.1 Octopus sinensis | reverse complement strand
TCATCATCATCATTTAACGTTCATTGTTCATGCTGGCGTGGAGGCACAATGGCCCAGTGGTTAGGGCAGTGGACTTGCGGTCGGAGGATCATAGTTTCGATTCCCAGACCAGGTGTTGTGTGTGTTTCATCATCATCATCGTTTAACATCCGTTCTCCATGCTAGCATGGGTTGGACGGTTCGACCGGGGATCTGGGAAGCCAGAAGGCTGCACCAGGCTCCAGTCTTATCTGGCAGTGTTTCTACAGCTGGATGCCCTTCCTAACGCCAACCACTCCGTGAGTGTAGTGGGTGCTTTTTACGTGCCACCTGCACAGGTGCCAGGCGAGGCTGGCAACGGCCACGGTCGGATTGGTGTATTTTATGTGCCACCGGCACGGAAGCCAGACGAGGCGGTGCTGGCATCGGCCACGAGTATGTATGTATGTATATGTATATATAAATATATATGTGTGTATATACATATATATATATATATATATACACACACATATATATATATATATATATATATATATATATATATATATATATACATACACACACACACACACACACACAATTTTAATCAGCGGTCAGCTAATTGCTTCACCATGCACCAAATTTAGAAATAGGAGTATAATTTTACCTAAAAAGGTTATTTTAACATACCAAACTACTTAATAAAATTATTAATTATTAATTAATTAATTAATTAATTTTACCCTTTTATTATTAATTTATATATATACATATGTATACACAGACACACACACACATATTTATTACTGGTCCTTGTGAAAGAGTGTGAATTAAGCTTTTTTTTGTGGTGGAGTGGGATGAAAAAAGTTTCAAATGTACCTTTAAGAAAATAAAAACAATTTCCTAACTTTTTTGAATATTTCCCTTCCTCCACCAAACACCTCAAACATTCTTTCAATAATTTTTCTTTAAACAGATGTTAATTCTCAGAATACTGGAAAAGTGGGGATTAGATGGTTTTAAGAAACATGCTATAAAATCTGCTGAGTTTTACAAAGAACGTTGTCAGTTTACCATAGAAACTGCTGAAAAGTATTTAAAAGGTAATTTTCTCAGTATTTCTGCTGTGCCAACAGCAATCAATTCTGTGTTCAAAAAACTATAATCTAATTTGTAGTAAAGATTGTTTGCCAACATAATATGGCAATCCTGGTTTTGGACTAATGTTGCTGCAATTTAGTCCCAGGAGACATCGTCTCCAGCTGGCTATACGACACAATCTGTGTCCTTATGTTTTCGAATAAAGGAACCTAGCACTCCCTCTCAGCTCATAACAATATCTGTGTATCACGATTTCTGGGGCTTAATTACAGCAACATTAGTCTTAAACCTGGACTGCCATGTTAGGTTGGCAAACAATCTTTACTACAAAGTACTGTTGCTGAATATCTCACATTGTGAGATTTAAGAATAGTAGTTTTATAATCTAATTTGTAATTAGTTTTGTTTTATCATTAGGGTTGTTGTTTATGTTGTTGTTATTGCTGCTGCTGTTTATCAGTCTTGTTGATTCCATGGTACACTAGAAAAAAATAAAACTGTTCTGACACACTTTCACATAGAAATTACTATTAAAATTACTTGATAGAATATACAAATACCGTATTTTCTGGCAGACAAGTTGAATCTTTCAGACCAAAATTTACAGCCCAAAAAGGTGTGTTGATTTTATATGCCAAGACAACTTTGGAGGATCAAAAATTCCTAGGTATTTCTTGCTACACACTTAGATGCCCCTTGTCATACAACTACATTTCTTGTGGGACACATGAAGATACCACTTGCAGTACACTTTTGTACTGTGACACACCATGTGAACTACCAATATAGATGTTCCCTCATTCTCTTGTGTGCTGAGGGTGATTTGGATGCAATTTTTAGCAGGTCAGGCATGTGTATAGAAGCTCCCTTGTTCATGTGTGATTGCAAAGTTAGCTGCTATTTCATGCAGTTGGAGTGACCACATGGAATACCTCTTGTTGATTCTTGATATAAGGTTCATTTGGTTGCTGAGTAGATCAAGCACCTACACAGGGGATTCATTGAAGCAGAGGAAATCTTTGATTTTATTCTCTCTTATGAAAGCTAATGTTCAATTGTGGGGTTGTTGCTGGGAGATGGATATAAAAAAGAAAAGAAAAAAAAAACAATTTTAGGGGAAAGATTGAGAAAATGTTGAATAAAAGGGTCTAAAATAACTAATACAGAATATAAGAGCTTTAGGAGTAAATGCATAGAAAATAATTAAATCTTGAATGAATTTTTTATAAACTTTTGAGAATATGCAAAATAATAATTTTTTGGAACAGTGAATCTTGAAGCACAGAAGAGCTATAAATAACAGCAGGTAAATACCGGGTTGATATCAATAATATACAGTTCCCAATGGTAAGAATAAAGTTTCTAAAATGGAAAGAGAAATTCAAAGGATTACTTTGTTCCAATGGTAGAACATGTCATGTTAGCAGGAGATATAGGTTCAAATCTCACTGGCATCATTTAATTTTTTTCTTTCTATCCAAAAACAGTTTTCAATCCAATATCTACATGCTATTATTTATAGCTCTATCTGCTTTAAGATCCACTATCCTAAAAAAGAATTAAATCTCAATTATGACAACATTGGTCAATTTGATTATAATTTAAAATTTATTAAATTAGAAATATACAGATCTTATTTTCTTATTAAATTAGGTATTGCAGAATGGAATAAGCCAGCTGGGGGTATGTTCCTCTGGTTGAAGCTGGTTGGAGTCACAGATACTTCTCGACTTATAATGGAGAAAGCAATAAAGAAAAAAGTTCTCTTTCTCCCAGGAAATGCCTTCCTTTATGATGACACAAAACCATGCCCTTATATAAGGGTAGCCTTTTCTAAAAACTCTGACAAAGAAATAATTATAGTAAGTAGTTCATTGTTGAATTCTGTATGGACATCCATGTAGTATATTTCTAGAGAAATACAATGCATGGATGTCTAATCCTTTAACATTCACATTATCCTATCAAAAGTAATGCTTTTTTTTTGCATTAATTATGCATTATCTTGTATGGCAAAAGATTGTATCTGGTGGACGCTTCTGAAAGGATTAGAGACAAACACTTTCCTCTCTGGTCAATCTCTCATCAACTTCTTCAAGTATCACTTGAAAAGGAAAGTGAGAATAGAGAGGCAAGTCTTGTCTAGCAAATGTTTAAAAAAAAGATGGGTGAATGTAGCAAGGATGGCACGTATGAATGACGAAGCCACCTTGAGCATAATCCAATGAAGCCGGAAAAATTTAAAACACAGAGTTACTTACTCGCAAACAAATGTGTTAACATGTGGCATTATTGACCGAGGTTACCGTGGTCTTTTCCATAGGCTTTTCTTTCCACGGATAAACCTTATCTGTTTCCCCCTTTACACTTTACATCATGACATTTCTGTGATACACAATCCTATTGATCGTTTTTTTTTATGATCCCTTTTGATTGAAAACCTACACCCCACTTTTTTTTTCTCCCCAAAAAGAAAAGCTCTACTTTGTAATTTGTCCCCTCTGTGGCTAATAAAGAAACATATCTTGTAGCTTTGAGATTTTGATGAGGTAACAGATAATTTTTAGAATGATATTGTAGGGTTGGTGTGAAAGGCCAGAGCATCTCAAAAGAAATACGGTAATGAAAGGGTTAAGCAGGGAAATTTAATGACAGTTGCTTCTGATAGGACCCTATTTAGAAGGTACCATCATGATGCTCCCAGAAATAATGGACAAAGATGGATGGATGGATGGACGGACAGACCTTCTTCTTTACTCTGGATTCTTAAGGTTATTTGGGGTTGGCAAGGTCATTGACAGCACTTAAGAAGCAGGAGTGAAAGTTTGTAGCATGATTCTATGAAGGACTAGACTTCAGTGGCAAGAAACTCTGAAGGGAGCTGAACAGCAGAATGTCTTCAAAGAAGAAACCACTTTCAGGCAAGTGTTTTGTCCCTTAACATCTTACACTCTAAGGGAGCCAGGCAACAACCAGGTCATGACACCTGGGTGCCTTTCTGCTGGCACATTTCACCCACTTGAATATCAGAGACTTGTGTATTTAAACTGCTTGGAAGTTTCATCTAGTTGGGACTCCCGTTGACTCAGCTTTCACACTTATATTTAGGAATAAAGTTGGTTGTCAAATAACCTTGTGGCTTTGAAATTTCAATGATGCGATTGTCTATCTTTAGGAGGACATTGTAGGGTAAGTGTGAGAGGCCAGATCTAGTTGGTTTGAATGAAAAACAGGAAGAACATTTGGGACAGATATGGCTGGTTTAAATATATACTATACTGGAACTCTATCGGTTATGATGATGTGGGTTCCAGTTGATCCGATCAACGGAACAGCCTGCTCGTAAAATTAATCTGCATGTGGCTGAGCACTCCACAGACATATGTACCCATAATGTAGTCCTCAGGAAGATTCAGTGTGACACAGAGTGTGATGCGGTTGGTCCTTTGAAATACAGGTACTACTCGTCTTTACCAGCTGAGTGGACTGGAGCAAATGTGAAATTAAAGACACAATGAATCCCTGGGAATTGAACTCACGACCTTACAATTGTGAACTAAGTGCTCTAACTACTAAGCCACATGCTGGTTTAAAAAATAAAGCGTTAATACATCTATAATTTCTTATTATTCTCAATATATAAACAGTTTCTTTTGTATTTCTTTGTAGGCTTTTCAACGTTTGGCAGAATTGGTGAAGGAACACAGAGGTTATTGAATGACAATTCTATTTGTGGTTCATTGTTATAACAGGTTTTTGGTAACTAATTACAGGTCGTTGGCTGGATGGAAACAATAAAATATTCAACCTAACATACTTTTACTTTTCTCCTTTCTATTCTGAATTTAAAAAAGTGATTGGAGGCCCCGTTTTTCACCCCCAAACAATCAATAAAATATATAGTGATAATATGCATCAGATTATTGTTATTTATGACTTTGTCTGCAAAACTAAAAGAGCACTCACACTGAAGGAAGAAATAGTTAAAAATTACACAATAGATATACAGTATTTTCTGGCATACAAGTCAAATTTTTCATATCAAAATTTACAGCCAAAAAAGGTAGATTGACTTAGACACCAATTTGACTTTGGAGGACCAAAAATTCCATTTGAAATGCAGCAGGATTTGGAAAGATAATGACAATGTTTGAATGCTTACATTACACGTTTACACAATATTCTATGTCAACTTGTATGTCAGGAAATACTATGGCAGTCTGTCAGTTACGACGATGAGGGTTCTAGTTGATCTGATCAACGGAACAGCCTGCTCGTGAAATTAATGTGCAAGTGGCTGAGCACTCCACAGACATGTGTACCCTTAATGTAGTTCTCGAGGAGATTCAGCGTGACACAGAGTGTGACAAGGCTGGCCCTTTGAAATACAGGTACAACAGAAACAGGAAGAAAGTGTGAGAGAAAGTTGTGGTGAAAGAGCACAGCAGGGTTCGCCACCACCCCCTGCCAGAGCCTCATTAAGTTGTCTTAAACAGTTAAATGACTTCTTTTTTTATGTGCCCTTTCCAAGCCTAGCCAGGCTCATGGGCCCGGTTTCCCAGTTTTTGTGGCGTATGTGTTCCCCCCAGCTGGATGCGACGCCAGTTCATCGCAGCATTACTCAAGAAACAGGAAGAAAGAGTAAGAGAAAGTTGGGGCGAAAGAGTACGACAGCGGTCGCCACCATCCCCTGCCGGAAGCTCATGGAGCTTTAGGTGTTTTCACTCAATAAACACACACAACGCCCGGTCTGGGAATTGAAACTGCGATTCTCCGACCGTGAGTCCGCTGCCCTAACCACTGGGCCTCCACAGTTAAATGACCTTGCTGACTAAAAATTCCATGTAAAATGCAGCAGGATTTAGAAAGACAGTGATAATGTTGACATATGTTTCCACTGTATACTGTTTCGACTTGTATGTCAGAAAATATGGTAGGCAGGCATGTGTATATGTAAAATGTAGGCCACATTTCAACTAATAATAGGGCTATGCTACATGTGAAATGTAGCCAAGCAAGATGTGAAATATAGTCCAGGCTAGATGAGAGCAGAAGTGAGATCATATGCATATTCTGATCAAATCTTCTGTCAACATGTACCTCCTTGTGACAATGTAAATTTTCATTTAATCAAGATATCCTTGGCCTGAAGAATAGCCTGCAGTATACACCTTGCTTGGATATTTACTACTTCCAAGGTTCCGCTCGCTATGAATCATATGTAGCCTGGATCTTATCAACCCCTTTCCTTAACTCTTATATTTTATTCGCATACCTGGCTGCCTACCGTGAAATATAAAATATATTTTTTCAGCTTACCATACGTCATTACAGAAAAATATCTACAACCTTCCACCTCAATAAACCACTCTTGTTCCTCAAAGTTGTTTTTTTACATTTTCTAGTTTACTTGAAGCTCACCTTCTTCCTACACCTCAACCCTTGGATCTTACATTTATATTTATACACACATATATTTTAGCATAAGGAACTGGTTTCATCCAAGACAATTTTTCCACAGACTGTGAGATCATGTGCACAAAAAAAACCCACAATAAACTTCATTAGATATAATCTTAATTACTACATATATATTTAATACAAAAACACACTGCAGACTCTGGTGGTCGATAAAATAGCAATAGAATTTTAAAATTTATTCTTTCTGTGTGGCCCAGTACCAAATGATCCACAGCCCCCTACTGGTCTGTGGTTCAGTGATTGAGGACTCGGCTCTAAAAGATATACTGACATTTGGAAGGACATTTTAATGTCTCCCAAAGAAAGGCAATCCCTCTGACCTAGTCATGTAACACCCTATTCAACTCACTTCCAATGTTTCTATATCAATAGAGCTGCTAACAGATACATTCTTCAGTACTTTGAATCTTTCTCTCCTCAGGGCCCACCAGTATAGTTTCCATAGAGCTAGAGCCACTTAAGACCAATTCTCTTATATCACTCCTTTGGTACCAGAATACTTTGAGTGATTATGGACTACCATTGGCTGGATTTTGTATCCAAAACAATAACTCCTCAGAAACTGGGATATGTCCTGTTACTAGTATGACTGTTTGACCATGTTGCTGGATTTTCTGAATTAGACCCTGCTTACTATGTTCCCTTCATTGAGGATGTGGCTGGGTCGATAGCTTGTATTGGCCAACCATTTGTTGCATAGTCACAGCAGATGAGGGGTATCACATGGAATGGGGACTCTCCTTGACATAAATGACCATTACATTTGACCAGAGGTAGCTCGTAGATAAAATTAGTTGGGGGTGCTGCTTCAGAAAATTTTTAGCTGTTGTTTTAATATTGTGTAAAAGGAAACAAACATAGGCGCAGGAGTGGCTGTGTGGTAAGTAGCTTGTTTACCAACCACATGGTTCCGGGTTCAGTCCCACTGCGTGGCACCTTGCGCAAGTATCTTCTACTATAGCCTCAGGCCGACCAAAGCCTTGTGAGTGGATTTGGTAGACGGAAACTGATAGAAGCTCGTCGTATATATGTATATATATATATATGCGTGTGTGTGTTTGTGTTTGTCCCCCTAGCATTGCTTGACAACTGATGCTGGTGTGTTTATGTCCCCGTTACTTAGCGGTTCGGCAAAAGAGATCGATAGAATAAGTACTGGGCTTACAAAAGAATAAGTCCCGGGGTCGAGTTGCTCGATTAAAGGCGGTGCTCCAGCATGGCCGCAGTCAAATGACTGAAACAAGTGAAAGAGTATATAAAAAGAATACAAATAAACTTGATTGGTTCATGTTTTAGCCACTGCTGGGTAGTGTGTTTAATTTGTTTACTGAACACCACTGCGAATTCCCCCTTGTTTTTCAAAAATCCCCTCTAAATCGCAAAATAAAGGAGGGAAATCTGCCCTATTTTTCAAATCCTGGCAGCAACACTGTAGCTGGAAGCAGGATAATAATCTAATTCTACACTTTATCACATTCTAGAATACAAATAGACCACGAAACATGGTTGAAATTCCACATGAGCCAGCACCGCATTTGACAAAGCAATCTGAAATGCTAAAGGGTTAAAACAAAAAATTATTTTCTTGGATTTTTTTCATGCCACACAAGCCCATAAAGCCATATTATTTGCCTTCTACAATTTGGCAGAACAACGACCTTTAATGTATGTAATGGCAGTGAGAAAAATGAAATACAGAAGCAAAAAAAAAAAAAAAAAAAAAAAAAAAGAAACTCCTTTCTATAAATTTTATTGTCATAAAATACATTTCAAGATGGAATACTTCTCAGTTATCATACCAATTACTCTGTACAATGATTCTGATAAATTTACAACCTTATTTTACAATTTATTCATTTATTATCATTATTAAATTTTTCTTTCTTTTTTTTTTTTATTCTTATTAATATCCTTCTCGAATAGGAGAAAGTATATATAGTAAGTAAAGAGTCATGATTGACAATTACATACAAAAGGTTAACCTTGGAACTGGGAAGATAAAAGCAGTAAGTTTTTTTTTTGGTCTTTGGTCTACAATTTTAATGTTTGTGAAAGTGTTGTTTCTCATTAACTAGTTTTGCCTAACAAAAAGAACGGGTTTAACTATAAATCAATATTATTAAAATTCCTAAAAAAAAAAAAATTTCCAAACATGTAAGATTCATTAAAAAAAAAGATTAATAACAAAAAATAGGAACTAAGTTTCAATTTGAATTTTTCTTTTTATTTTAATATACAAATCTTACAAAAGTGTCAAAGTGTCTTTTTTCACTGGAAATTTATGAAGCAAAAACTAAAAAGAAATGTTGGAGGGGTGGGGAGGAAACTGATAAAAACACTATCATAAGGTTTTAAAATAGAAATGAATAAGAAATAAATCATGGTCACAGTGGAGCTTGAAGCAGATAGAGCTATAAATAATAGCATGTAGAATATTGAGTTAAACAATCCCTTGGACAAGATATGAACACATGGGCAGCCACCAATGTTTTATTTTCTATTCAAGCAAATTTTTAACCCAATATTTGCGTGCTATTATTTATAGCTTTATCTACTTCAAGTGTCACTGTTAACGTAATTTTTCCTATCTCTCGAAGTTTCTAAAATTTAAAAAAAAATCCTATAACAAACACTAGTTTTTTTTTTTTAATGCAATCTTAACAGAAAAATAATTTACAATTAGTGTTAATTCCTCAGACACAACATGAAGAATAAGAATTAACTCTTTTGTTGAAATACGCTGCCTTTGCTTTGATTACTTCTAAAAATAATGAAGAATTTGGTAAAATAACTGTCATTATTAGAGCAGGTGTTTGGGATATAAATAAACATGAAATTTTGATGGAAGGTTTTGATTTAGATCACTTTAAGACAGGAAGTTTGTATCATAGAATCAGTGAGGGTGGTCTCAGGTGGATTGGTGTCAAAAGGGTTAAATCTGATGAAACAAAGATTGGAATTTAATGCTTAACTTGAGGTTAGCCCTCATCCAGCAGATCTATGATCAAAAGCATTCCAACCATGACCATCCTATGTCCGTGGACTACATTATTTAACCCTTTAGTATTTAAACCGGCCAAAATAGTTAATCTGTTTTATGTTCAAACTGATCAGATCCAGGCTCTCACACCTACCCTACAATGTTATTCTACATTAAGTAATTACACCAAGCACTTGAAGATATGAAATAATGCATGATTAATTCAAATCAATGGGAATCAATAGGCATTATATTTGATTGAATAATCTGAACACTAAAGGGCTAAAGTGTCCTTTGTTTTCAAAGTGGGTGTGGTTTGAGGGAGATGTAGCTTCTATTGTTAGAAGGGTAAGTGAATGCATAGAGGTTCTCTTGCTGGTTCAACTAGTTTTTAGAAGTTGTCATTTAGCCCCACCTCAGCCTTCATGCAGCAGATCTTTTACCAAACCCACGCCAACTATGACCAACCCATATTTCCACATACAGTATATAGAGGATGATTTCATCCAGTACCCATTTTTATTTTTAAGACGATAGGGAACAATATGTAGGAGATTTGGCTTCTATTTTTCATACATTTAAGACATGTAGAGGCATTCCTAGTTAAGTCTTGATCAAGTGGACCTATAATCAAAGGTATTTCAGGCAGAATTATAGTTTCTTTTATTATTGTTTTAAATAAGTTGAAATGTGTTTTAAACTGACATATGTAAGAAATAAAAAAAGTTATCAGAAAGAAATGCACAATCAGTTATTCAGGAAATAAAATTGCTAATGTTTTACATGGAAATTAATTAAATATCATAACAATGTGTAATTCCCTTCCTTTGACGAACCATCAATTAGTATAGATTAATTGGATAAAGTTAATAAATTTTAAAGACAGTTGATTTTACCAATCAGTTTCCTACATGGTATTTAGAAACATCGTCATCATCATCTCATGTCCATTGTCCATGCTGGCATGGGTTGGACGGTTTGACTAGGGCTGGCACGCTGGAAGGCTGCACCAGACTCCAGTCTGATTTGGCATGGTTTCTATGGCTGGATGCCCTTCCTAACGCCAACCACTCCGAGAGTGTAATAAATATATAAATAATTATGCCTGAAACAAGTAAAAGGAGATAAAGATATGTCGGCTTGGGAAATCCAAATTAGCTGTTGCTCTTTAGCCCAAGGTCAATCCTGATCCAGCAGATCTATAATCAAAGGAATTTATGACCATCTCATCTTTTTCCCCAAGCCTAGGGCTACATTATTCAATGTGTCCTTCCCTTTTTTAAGGCAGTATAGTGTAATAAGAGTGACATTTGTTTGCATTTCTAACATGCCATGTGACTATGCAGAAGCTTCATGTAATGGTTCATGTAACATGGAGTACTTTACCCAATGTTTCCTTTCTATTTTTAAGATGGTAGGATGTGATATGAGGGAGATTTGCCTGAAATTGCTAGCAGGTTGAGTGACCAGGTCTGAGCTTCCTTGTGAGCTAAATTGGTAACAGAGATTATCTCTGTTACCAAAAATATTTGAAGTCACATGGTACTTTTCTAGTAATATGTCAAAGAGAAATATATTAGAGATCCTATCCACAATACTCAATGTGTGTAAATATCTATTTATTTAACAAATATTGTAAAGGCAAGTAAAAACCTTTTTTTTTTAGGGTAAAATTTTTAAAAATTGTTTTATTTACTATGGATCAGGTCAACCTTTTAATATTTAAAACAGCCATATCCAGCACAAATATTCTGCTTTATGTTCAAACTGATCAGATCCAGCCTCTCACACCTACCCTATAATGTTATTGTAAAAATAAATAATCACATCATTGAAATCCCAAAGCTATGACATAATGCATGGTTAATTCCAAACAATATGAATATGGTAATTACAAAGATTTTTCTATTTATCTCATGACATACATTATAACCATCAACTTCAGACAACCTTTCCACTGATGAGTCTTGGAGTCTGTTTCTATCACTTGCCAAGTAAACTGTGCTTCCGACCACAGTACATAGTTATCTGACACTATGTCCCACTAATCAGGTCTGTTAATTTGTTTTGGCTATATTAACGAGACTCTTTAAGATTATTCATCAGTCACTTTGTGCAAGCAGGATTGATATTTCTACTCATGACTAGAGAAATATCTAAATACATAGGTATCAACCATACCATGGTGATTTGTTTGCAATAAAAAAAACCAAAAAAACCTTATGAACCAAATTAGGAATTAGTTGCTAAGATTTTAGAATTTTGATTTATTGTTAAGATTTTCTAAATTTTGGCAGTCAAGTCATAGCTTTTTTTGATGTCATAAGAATTTTATAAACTTCGAGAGAACATGAAATAAGTTTTTTGGGGAACAATGAGTTTTGAAACACATAAAGCTACAAATAATAGTGTGTAAATATTGGATTTAAAAAACCAGGCAGCCTTTGACTTTTACAACCCAAAGGATTCCCCGACCCAGTATTTACATGCTGTTATTTGTAGCTTTATAGTTTTTTTTCTTTTTTTATATATTTAACTATTTGAAAATATATTTGTTAATTCATACTGCTGTCTTACTTCTAAGAACATAAATATATAAAACAAATAAATCAACTCAATATTTTTTAAAGTTTTCTATTTCTTGAAAATAACACGATGAAGTCAGAGATATAAATAGGGAAACTAGATCCAGTCTAAATAAAGCCTAAACTGTTATTTAGATCACAGTCTTGGAGAAGAGGAAATTCTTTGGCTCTATTTGGCTGATTTCTTACTTAGACTGTCGGTCAATTTTTTTAGGATAGCAGAAGAATGAATTGCCTCAACAGTCAACCTGGTGTGCTACTGGCTCCTCACTTTATTAGAATTAGAAAAGAATTTGAAATCAGAACCTACAGTGAGAAATACAAATGCTGCAGTGCTATGTCTCTGTTTAATACTGAATAGGTTTTCAAAGACGATTTTTTAATTCAATTCAATTCTTCAGAGACAAATGATTCTTGTTTTTGCCATACACCAGGAAAGACTTTACGTTTAAGATATGTCATTAAGATTCTCCTTCACAAAAGGACAAAGAGGACCAATTTCTTTCAATTGAATTTTAGACATTTTAGGCAAAAAATTAAATAAAATTCTCCTGTAATCAAAACAAAAAAAAACTCTAGTCTATTAAAATAAAAGAAAATACATAAACTTTTGAGAAATTATAAAATCATTTTTACATAATTAAATTATTTAAACTTGCATAGAAAAAAATGTTAAAGAAAATATAAAAATCCAGTCAAAAGTAGTCAAACAAACTAACAAGGAATATAAAGAAGTATGCAACAGAGATATGACACTTTTATTCCTAGACTTTGGGGTTCTTTTGCCATGGTTGAAATTCATTTGAAATGCTTTCTAATAATTATGAAACAAAATAATATTTTGAAGGAAACTTATCAAGAAATAGTAAAACAAACAATATTATCTTTCAATGATGAAAAAAAAAAACAAAAACCATCGTCATTTGATAAACTATGAACTTGTAGACAAATACTGCTTTTTCCTCCACCATTCTTCCCGTAATGTGAAACAGATTAGACTTCAAACAAGGTGTACCAGAGTCTGAAACAACTATCTTTTAGAGATGATATTTCAAAGCAATACCATTGAAGATAACCAGAACAACTGCCACTTGTATTAGTGTAGCCATCACTGTGAAGAACTGGTATTGCTGTGTCATTGGGTTGTCATACTCAAAATTGCTTTGATGTCATCAATTATATTAGAAAGCAACATAGACTCAGAACTTTTAGCATCAATGTTCAGTTGGTTATTTGGCTGAAAAAGAGATACATAAACGATTAGCATACATACATACATAAATACACACACACACACACATATATATATATATAGTAATGTAGATATAACAATGAAAAGCCTGCTAAACTGTTGTATTAGTTCAGAGGTAACACCTCTTATAGACATATATGAAGGGATGCTGGAAAGTTCTTGACTTTGAGTAAAAGAAAATACAAGAACTTTGAACATTAGGCATCACTGAGGCAATAACTAGTGACTGAGACCTTTGGAAACATGCTGTGCTTGAGAAGACCCGGCAAGCCAAGTGAGACCATAACCTCGTGGCCTATGCCAAGGGTGTAACCAGCCCACTTATGCGTACCTTTCCTTCATTGGACACTAAACTCTGCTTGCGAAGACCTGTTGAGGCAAGTGAAATCGAAATCAAATTCGATGACTGGCATCCGTGCTAGTGGAGCTATAAGAACACCATCTGAGCGTGATTGTTGGCAGAGCAGCTAAATGGCTTCTGTGCCGGTGGCACATAAAAAGCACCATTCAAGCGTGATTGTTACCAGCGTTGGCTTACTGGCACTTGTGCCAGTGGCATGTGAAAAAACATTTGAGCAAGGTCGTTTCCAGTGCCGCTGGACTGGCTCCTGTGCAAGTGGCACGTAAAAAACACCATTTGAGCGTGGCCGTTGCCAGTACCGCCTGACTGGCTCTCATGCCAGTGGCACGTAAAAGCACCCACTAAACTCTCGGAGTGGTTGGCATTAGGAAGGAATCGTCCAACCCATGCTAGCATGGAAAGTGGATGTTAAACGATGATGATGATGATAATAAGAGGATCAATTAATTATGATTTTATTCAACATATTCTCTTCTCAGACTCACACACTTATTGCAGCAGTCCTTTAATTTTTCTAACTTCTGTAAAAGAACTTGGAAGGTTGGGCCTCTAACCAGGCCTTTCAGGATACCCTTAAAGCCAGGAACTTTTCAGCACCTCTTCCTAGTGTTAGAAAATATTGTTTTTTTTTAACACTATACATTTGAAATTTGTAAAATATTATGCTTTATGTATTAAATGGACAAACTAAACTTGAATCAATTAATTCTCCATTAAATATTCTATAAAAGGACTGTTTGAATGCATTGAACTATTTTTCTTCATTCAATTTTCTTTAATTTCCATACTGTATTTATAATTAAAGGGGAAATATATTTAGATCCAGAATTGACAAAAAGCAGTCTGATAAATTATCAAACTGATAACTCAGTTTTTCAAATTTTTGCTTCAAATAAAAATTTAAAAAATAATAAAAATAATGAAATTCCCTAGCCAATACAGGTTGCTTCTATATATTTCTTTTTTCTTTGCTAGGTGTTGGGGAGACAAGTTTAAAAAGTTGGAAACCATCCCAATTTTATTAAGTATGGCAATTTATCTTCCTTTTTTGTTTACAACCCTCATAAGTACCTGCATCTGATGACAAAAACTGAGTTAATCAACAAAGGGGTAAAAATATATCAACTTACCAAATATTTAACAAGCAAGCAAACATGGTGATCTTGAATAGACCTACTATATAGGGATGCACTGTGATCAACCTGTTCAACAACTGAAATAGAAAATTTATCAGAATATGGAACTTTTGTGAGAATAACCTTATGACAAATTAACTTTAATGAGAATTAGAACAGTGATACCTAAGTATTTTTTCAAAAAATAATCCACAAACAGTGAAATATCTTCTCAAGTGGAAAATTAAATTGAATCTCTACTACGTTTTTTTTCCAAATTCCAGACAGCTGGCTGGGACCGTATGTTATACTAAATCTAAGGACAAACAAATTTCACTTTGCCATAGGGACATCTACATCAACTCTCTTTTCTCTCTCTCAAGCCATTATTCTCCATGATTTCAATATTACCTAGTTTTCTCACTCCCGTCATAATGATTCAGGTGGTAGACACATGGAAAAAATCGATGTTCTTCTGATCAATTTAACACAAGTTGAAAGAAGCTACAATCCAGAGTATCAGGACTAGATTTTACCAATGAGGGGAACTATATGCAGTTGCCTTGCAAGCTAGAAATAGCAACATGAAATGCACAAAGTTTTTTTATTTGATGTGCAGTGCATCACTGAGTGAAAAACATGGAGAACCACTGCTCTTTTATATATCTAAAAATAAGTTAATAATCAGAAGTTATTTATTAACAGCAAGTTCTTTAAATCAATACATAAGTTTTGATGTTTACGATATGTCCGGGTTTACTCTGGGATCGCTTTAAGTGTCATGTACCTTGTGAAACATTCATCTCACAGCAACATAAGAATTGATGCACAAATGTTAGAATAGGTAAAGAAAATTTCTTACTTGTAAAGTGAAGGTGAAAACATAACTTGGCCAAAATATGAGAAAAGTCCTCATCAGGTAATTCAATCTTTGTGCTAGTTTTTGCAGACAATTGTCCATTGCTCAAAAGTGATGCAAAACTTGATCTGTAAAAAGTGAAATTATACATACATATACACACATATATATATATATATATATATATATATATATATATATATATATATGTATATGTTTGTTTTTATGTCAAGTTATAATAAAAACAAGTTTACATTAAACTGAAGGATTACACAATTCTTTTTGTAGAGTATATATTTATTATTCTTTAGCAGGAGTGGTTATAAGCGCAAGAGTGGCTGTGTGGTAAGAACTGTGTTGAACTAGTTCAGCAGAATGAAACTTGTTCCACCAATGCGTAGCAGTACAGTTAACCTAAAGTTTTACAGGGGTAGATTTCTTCAGTATCACAGCCAACAGTATGGTATGGTTTACAATGGTAAATGCTTTATTTGTGTCGATGAAAATAGCATAAAAATAAATATATATTATTTTAGAAATAAAGATTCCACACCTACAATTAACCAAGGAGTGAGTAAAACTTAAAATATCACAGAAAGAATAAGAATGTTGGTCTGAACAGATGATTAAGCTTAAAGCAAGTAAAATTGCTTTTTAGGAAGCAGCCTAAGTGTAGTGATGAGCTACAAAGATGAACATTAAGATTCCACAACTTACCCCTTACATTGAGTACCAATAAGGTAAGAAGAACATGGAAAGCAGATTTTAAAGTCAAGTTTTTCATGTGTTGACCCTTCAGCAGTCTGGAAAAGAAGTTCATCAATACATGTTATTATAGCAAGTTTAAGATGTGCAGTATTCCTTGTTTTGGATGCAGTGGAGTGTAAAA
This sequence comes from Octopus sinensis, assembly GCF_006345805.1. Taxonomy (NCBI): domain Eukaryota; kingdom Metazoa; phylum Mollusca; class Cephalopoda; order Octopoda; family Octopodidae; genus Octopus; species Octopus sinensis. The sequence continues at coordinate 28,422,258 of NC_043019.1, read as the reverse complement.
TACTATCTTTTATAAAGATGCTCATCAACTTCATATGTTATTATAAATTAATCAAAAGTAGCAAGCTGGCAGAATCATTAGCACATCAGACAAAATGCTTAGTGGTATTCCTTCCAACTCCTTGTGTTCTGAGTTCAAATTATGCGAAGGTCACCTTTACCCTTCGTCCATTTGAGCTCAATAAAATAAGCACCAGTTGAACAGTGGGGGTCAATTTTGGTCAGAGAAATTCAACTTGTGTATTGGAAAATATATTCTTATTTCTTTATTGCCCACAAGGGGCTAAACATAGAGGGGACAAACAAGGACAGACAAAGGGATTAAGTCGATTACATTGACCCCAGTTTGTAACTGGTACTTAATTTATCGACCCCCGAAAGGATGAAAAGCAAAGTCAACCTCGGCAGAATTTGAACTCAGAATGTAACGGCAGATGAAAGACCGCTAAGCATTTCGCCCGGCGTGCTAACGTTTCTGCCAGCTCACCGCCCTTAGAAAATATATTCTGTACATTCATAAGACAGAAGGGTGCAATTTAAAAGAGATTTAGCTTCTATTTCTAATAGAACTAATGACTGTGCAGTTTTCCTTTGTTGGCTCATACATACTTGTGTTTTCTGGCTCACAAGTAGACACAGTATAGAGCGTAGGTAAGTAATGTAAACATTCAAACATTTTCACTATCTTTCCAAATCCTGCTGCATTTCACATGAAACTTTTGGTCTTCCAAAGTCTTCTTGGTGTATAAGCCAACCTACCTTTCTTGGCTGTAAAGTTTGGCCTGCAAAATTTTGACTTGTGTGCCGGAAAATATGGTATTAGTTTTCTTTCAAAAATATAAACATTTTTATTCTCTCAAAGGAGTAACAAAATAAAACAAACACAAATACCTTTGCTGACATCTCAAAATAATTATAAAAAAATATTTTTATTAATTTTTTTTTTATTATACTTTTGTGTTAGTAACTAATATGACACAAAACAAATATTGTAAAAATAGCTAATTGGGATTCATAAAAAATATTCAATAAAACCTGAGTTTTTATTTTTCTAAGTAATTTGTCCTGATAAATCAGTGTTTCTCAACTAATTTTTGCCTATGGACCCCTTTGATTCTTATTTTACCTGGATGGACCCACCTAGCCATTTGATGCTTAAAAAGTCATATATTTTTATAATTAAATATTTTTAGGAATTGTATAAAAAAAGGAGATAAGATATTTGGTGTATTGTAAAAGTAATAAACAAATTATTGCACATAAATTTAAACATCAAAATCTTATATAGACCCTCAAGGGCCATATAGACATCAGTTAAGAACCTCTGTGATAAATGATATATGTCAAGTATATTTCCTACCAGTCAAATCAACATCATCATTTAATGTCCGTTTTCAATGCTGGCATGGATTTGACAGGTTCCAGCAAGTCACAGGGCTGCATTGGTATGGTTTCTATGGCTTGATACCCTTCCTAATGCCAACCACTTTACAATGTGTACTAGGTGCCCCCTTTTTTTTGTGCTACCAGCACTAGTGGAGTTGCCAAGTAAACTTGCAAGACAAGAAAGACCAAAAGAAGTGGAGTGGGGAACTCTCTCAACTAATTAGAAGAAGTATTTGAGAAGGTGAAATGGCTTTATGCCAGAGACAAGCAGAGGTGTCTTACTATAGAGAAGATATGGCTACCTTACATTTTCATAAGGTTGAGTGGGCGTATCTGGAGAAAAAAAGGTAATATGGTAGTGATGGGGTGTTTACTAAAATAAATATATGTCAGCATTAATCTGTATAAGGCTTACCTTTATTATATAAGTAAGTGTTCCCTTCATTTTCTGTGGCATTGTAATATTCTGTATACTAAATGCAAACTGACCTTCATTTTGACTATTTGGAAGTAATAAAAAGGGCACCTTTACTGGGTCGTGATCTGAGCCAAACTGGAATAGAAAACACAAATAATCAAACAATAAGTGTGGGCGGGCTGGAGGTAGGTAGGTAGGTTGGACAGAATTTTATAGAGGCAGATTTTCTATGGTCAGATGCCCTTCCTGTCACCAACCCTCACCTGTTTCCAAGCAAGGTAATATTTCTCCTTGACCAGACATGTTTTTGCACCATATTGGAAATGAAGGATACTGCTTGTATGACTGTGACACTCACCTACAACTACCATTCAATGTCAAAACAAGGAGACACACACACATAATGGGCTTCTTTCAATGTCTGTCCATCCATCCATAAATATCTTGAACACACAAGAATAGTTTCAGTTGTAGCTTATTGTTTAGTTATGGTATTACAGTAGACTAGGGGTTCTCAACCATTTTTTATCTATGGGCCTCTTTGATTCCTATCTTATTCTGATGGACACTTACAGCCATTTGATGTTTAAAGATACTTCTTTCAAACTTCCTATTTTGTTTCTCACACATTAACTTGTGTAGACTGAACTATGCAAAACTTTAGAGAAATAATCCAAGCTGTTTCTTGCGATACATAACAATATATACATCTAAAGCAAAATTTTTTCAGGGGCCCTTAAAATACTGTTTAGTTATGTGGACCCCCAAAAATCTTATATGGACCCTCAAGGGCTATATGGACCCTGGTTGAGAACCACTGTGGTAGACCTTACCTAATTTCTTGGAAACTCGTGTAGAGGATAGGAGAAAATGTTAACCGAGTACTTACTGTTCGTATTAATCGTGCATTGAGTGTGTTAAGGACATTGAACTCAATATCTTTTATGTGATTAGAAGACTGATTGGTAAATATCACAGATATCACTATTTGATCACTTCGCTGTTGGCTCACTCGCGTTTCATAGACCTGGTTAATTAAAATAATTAAAAACAAACCATTATTATTTGTTTGAGTCACTCTAACTCATGTACTTACATATACACAACAGAATGCATCAACTTCAATGATAATATTGTTTTAACAACTGCTTATCCAAGCTTGCATTAGGCGGATGGAGACTATTATGAGGCAGATTTTCTACAGCTGGATGTCCTTCCTGTTACCAACCTTCACCTGTTTCCAGGCAAGGCAATATTTCCTCATGGCTAGATGTATACTTGTGGAATATTGAAAATGAGTGATGCTGCTTGTATGACAGTGACAATCAATGTCAAGGCAAAGACACACACGATAAACTTTTTTCAGTTTCCATCTCCCAAATCCACTCACAAGGCTTTGGTTGGCCTGAGGCTATGATACAAGATACTTGCCCAGAGTGCCACACAGTGGGATTGAACCTGGAACCATGTGGTTGGGAGGTGAACTTCTCATGCACATATCTATGTCTATGCCTAATGCCATATGGTGATGTCAGAGGTTTAACTTCAAGATGATGTTAATCAAATATAAAATAAATTAGACACATATTTACAAAGTGGACATACCATTTTCAGAGACTCATTTCCAGCTAATCTTCGGTAATTTGACATAGGCTACAAAAAGAGAAACGTTTGCATCATGTAAAAAAAATGTTTTAAATATTCATTTATTAAAGAAAAACAGAAATAAGATGCAACGAAGGAAAGAAATCACAGAAAACTAACAGAGATGAAAGTTCTACAAACAACAGATAAGGAACACTGAAGGAATTTATAACAATTTAACCATTAGCATTCAGATTACTTTGTCAGATTCAATGCTTATTCATTCACGTTGCTTTGAATTCACTACAATTATCTTGTAGCTTCAAGATTACGATGAGGTCATTGTTTATTTTTGGAATGACATTGCTGGATAGGTATGAGAGGCTGGATCTTGCCAGTTTAAATATAAAACAGACAGAATATTTTGGGTTGGATATGGCTTGTTTAAATGCTAAAGGGTTAATCATAGAAAATAATGTCAAGTGCAATTAATCTTTTGTTTGTTCATTTCAGAAACCCCTGAATGTGTATAGTGTATCAAATTCAATGAAAACTAGGAACTTTTTATTTCACATGTGGTATATTGAAATTCTTAGTTTTAGAAATAAAGGCTCCTGCTTTTAAATCCAGTTTGGTACTATGCAGACTAGCAGTTTCACAAGCATCCTTCTGGCAACCACCACCCCATCTTCTATAAATATAAAAAAGTTTTCTTTGATTTGTGCAACCCCCTAACAAAACAAAAAAATCAAGGTTTTGGATTCAGTCTGGGTATTAAAAAAGGTTGCGAGCCACTGATGTAGACATTGAAAAATATATCATGATTGGAGATTAACCAATCAAAATGCAGTTTACGTATGAAATTTGTAAAATATTTCAGCTCTCAGATATTTAGTCATACATTTTAGTTTAGAACAACTAAAAGGAAACAGAAATGCAACTCACAGGGGAATCAAATTTAACTGAATCTTGCTGCTCAGATGGAGGCAGGTATTCTTTAGACGGAGTAGCGACACCTTCAGCTTCTTCGTATTCACTACGGTTTTTTTCTTCTTCGACTTTCTTTTTCTTTTCCTTCTTCCTCTCTTTTGTCCTTTTCTCTTTCTTCTTCTTTTGTTTCTTTGAAGATAAAAACAAAAACAAACATCAGCATATATCAAAGAATATAATCAAAGATGGACGAAACAACAATAATAATAATCCTTTCCACTAAAGGCACAAGGCCTGCAATTTTGCAGGAGGAGACTAGTTGATGACATAGACTCCAGTGTTTCACTTTATCAACCCCAAAAGGATGGAAGGCAAAGTAGACCTTGGCGGAATGTGAACTCAGAAGGTAAACACGGACGAAATGCTGCTAAGAATTTTGCCTGGCATGCCAATGATTCTGCCAGCTCACTGCCTTTCAAACAGTAATAATAATGAAATGGAATGACAATAGATGACTGATAATGATGAAGAATTATCAAGATTCAGTTAAGTATGTAATTGAAAACATCTTATGAGCTTTATTCCTTTGTATCCCTCACAGAACCAAATCCCAAAGTTCTGAACTGGTTCACCTGAATACTAACTACAACTCATACCTGCCACAACAGCACCTCAAAGGCTATTCTTTGTAAGCCTAGTACTTATTCTATCAGTCTCTTTTGCCAAACCACTAAGTTATGGGGATGTAAACACACCAGCATCGGTTGTCAAGCGATGGTGGGGGGGACAAACACAGACACACGTACATATTATATATATATATATATATATATACATACACATATACGATGGGCTTCTTTCAGTTTCCGTCTACCAAATCCACTCACAAGGCTTTGGTCGGCCCGAGGCTATAGTAGAAGACACTTGCCCAAGGTGTCACACAGTGGGAATGAACCCGGAACTATGTGGTTGGTAAGCAAGCTACTTACCACACAGCCACTTCTGTGCCTGATCAAGATTTCGACAGCTTTGAGCCCTGATTTAAGATTGAGACTTTCACATTTCCAAGATAAAAAGTTTACCTATCAACAGAATGCTGACAAAACTGCCAAACCAAAGTTATATTTGAAGTAATGATTTGGTAGTCTCCATAAAATAATTACATTAAGCATAAATAAGCTTCAGTTCAAAATCACCATCAACATCATTTAATATCCATTTTTACATGCTTGCATGGGGGTTGGATAGAATATATTCAAGCAGATTTAGCTGGATGACCTTCCTGTTGCCAAACTTTGTTTCCAAGTAAGGTATTATTTCCATATGGCCAGACACGTTTCAAAAGATTGGAAACAAAGGACACTGGTTGCATGATGGTGACATTCATTTACAGCTATGGCATGATGTTAAGACAATAAAACACACACTCACACACACGATGGGATCCTTTCAGTTTCTGCAACCAAATCCACTCACAAGGATTTGGTCAGCTTAAGGCTATAGTAGAAGATACTTGCTCAAGGTGCCACGCAGTGGGACTGAACCCAGAACTATGTGGTTGGGAAGCAAACTTCTTACCACACAGCAACATCTGAGCTAAGAGTATATAGTTATACCCATTGAAGTTTAAAAATTAAGCATAAGGCTATACTGAAATGATCCTGATTTTACATTTAACATTCACAAACCAAGACATGGCAGCTCTGAAATTTAGTAATGAAAAATACAAAGATTTTGGTCTTTCCATGAAGGAGTTAATGAAATACCAAAACCATTTTAAAGAAGCAAATGTGTTAATGATAAAAAAAAACATTCCACATACTTCGGTACTCAAATGATTATTATCTTTAGAATCAGTTGTTTGAACTCGGCCAGAAACTGGTAATGTAACAGAATTGACCGTTTCTATCTTTGCTTGATTCCTTGAGTGAGCAGCAGAAATATCTCCAGCAGATAACCAGAACTCTAAATCTTCATGCTAGAAAAATAAAATGAATAAAATAAAATAATCTTTTAAAAAATATGACAACAATTTTTTTTTTATAAGTAAGTCACAAACAAGGCAAGAAGCCACATGGTGCAAGAAATTATGAAGAAGGAGAAATTAAGACAAAAGGAATGAATTTATTATAGGCTTGAAAGAGTTCAGAGAAAGAAGAAAACAATGTGTGTGTGTGTGTGTGTGTGTGTGTGTGTGTTTGCATGTGTGTATGTGTGTATGTGTATCTGTGTGTGTGTGTATAAATACTCGGTCCTTACTTGTGCTTGGGGATCTTCTGCGGGCAGCTGCAAGGGTAACGAATCTTTGCCATGAGCAGAGATTATATTAGTTTCTCCATTTACTCTATTATCATCAAAAGATGCAGAACTTAATTCTTTTTTCTGAATCTTTCTCTCCTGCAAAAGAATTTTTCAAAGGAAAATTAACAACAAAAAAGAAGAAAAATAAGTTACATTTTTAATTTTGTTTTAATCAAATCCTTCATTACCACCATCAGTTTTTCATCCATTCTCTAGGCTTCTTTGGATGAAATAGCTTATTCTGATTACACCCAGCTGTAAAAACAATTGTTTGGCTTTACTGCAGAATGATTTTCTTCTGTTAACTGCTCAGCTATGCAATTAAATGAAACCTGTTTTTATTTTCAATGATACATGTAAATTTGAGCAATAATTAACCTTGTGTAGTGAGCAAAAAAAAAAAAAAAAACCATGTAGAAATAGTTATGTGATAAAAGAAAAAAAATCCATATTTGTAAATGGCTTATAATATTTTAATTTTCTGGCAAGTATGGGAGATAATTCTTAATGTTTCAGCCTTGTTCTGAACTCATCACTGAAATGACTGAAGTATTGAAGAAAGATTCAATTCATCTAGTAGATGTAAAATGTCTCGTACAGCAAGATAGAATTGTTTAAAGAGAAAATGTCTTGTGACACAACCAACCACATAGTTTTGTGACTTGCTCAGAGTACAATGGCTAAAGGAAGATTTGAACGTTTGATCATGTGTTCAGCAGACCAGCACCATAACCTCACAGCCATCATCCATTTTCAAAAATTTTTGGTAACAACAAAATTATATCAAATAAATATTATCCATGGAGGTGTGTGGCTTAGTGGTTAGGGTGTAAGCATCAGGATCGTAAGATTGTGGTTTCGATTCCTGGACTGGGCAACACATTGTGTTCTTGAGCAAAACACTTCATTTCACGTTGCTCCAGTCCACTCAGCTGGCAAAAATGAGTAATACTGTGATGGACTGGCGTCCAATCCAGCTGGAGAACACATACGCCATAGAAACCGGGAAACCAGGCCCATGAGCCTGGCTAGGCTTTAAAAAGGGCGCATATATTTATTTTATTTAAATATTATCCATCCATCCATCTTCTCTACCTACTTTCCTGAGAGGGTTGTGGAGGGCAGAGTTCTCAGGCACCTTGTCCATAGGGTCATATAAGAAGCAACCATCATTAGACTTTCCGGTTGAATTTCAAAGCGTGACCAACTGAAACTATGGACATTATTCAACCATTTCATTCTTGGTCTACTCCTAGGTTTCTTTCTGGTTGGCTTGACTTGAAGAACTCATCTTGTGATTCTTTCCTGCAACATTCTAATCCCAAATCCATAGTACCATAGCTGTGACCTCTCAGTTTGGAGAGACAGTGGCTCAACCTGGCGAAACTCCCTTAAATCCAAGCTACCGTACCTTGTCGAGTAACGTTATTCCAGAGAGTATGACGCACAGACAACTAGCTGGAGCAAAAGAGTCATTATTAGAATACAGAGGAACAATATATTGAATTATAAATTGTTATAAATTATTGATTTCTAACATTTTTAGGGAGTGAGAGTACAGTTGATTTAGTCAATCTCAGTACTTGACTGCTGCTTTATTTTAGTGACTCTGGAAAGATGAACAGCAAAGTTATTGTGGCAGGATTTGAACTCAGAACATACCAAGTCATAAAATATATATATATATATATTAAAAACAAAAAGTTCTTACCTTCTTCTTCTTCTTACTCTTGTCCTTTTCCTTTTTGCTTTTCTTCTTTTGTTTCTCCAACTCTAATGTATCAACTCCAACTTCTTCCAGGTTATTATAGTCTAAAACTACATGGTGTGTTCGTACAGGTAACTTTTCATCTTCACGTAATGGCCTGTAAAAATGGCAAAAGTTAAATATCTAACATGATGGGAAAATAAATTTACTACAAGTGGAACAGAGAGGATTCATTAGTCTTTCAGAAGACAAAACAACCACAATAAAATGCATTCAGTGGTTGGGAAACAAATAAAGGCAACGTAGATTACAGGGGATTCTTTAGTGAGGCTACAGACAAAGCAACCTCTCTAGTGCTGGTGCCAAGATGCTCTCATTACTCTGCAGTTATAAAATCAATGTTGATAATGTAGGTAGACATGAACCTTTAGTATTACTGAGGATATGACAACCTCTCTAAAGCTGGTGTCACAATAAAATGCATCAGTACTCTCTGGAAAGAGATTGGCATTAGGAATGAGATCCAGTTATAGGCATTTTGCCAAAAATGGAACACATAGTCTGTGACTCAGTCTATGATGATCTGTACAACCCACGCCAGCAAGGAAACCAAATGCAAAATGATGAATGATGACAATAACAACTACAAAAATATTTTATAGTCTATGAAAATAGCTTGGTATAATGCAATTTTGAATTTGCTTTTATTTATATCAACTAAAATACTGACAAAATACAAATTACATTATTCATTTGTTTCTTTCTTTATAAATTAAAAAAAGAGAAAAATGTTTAAATATACAGATTTATAGTCAAGAACAAGCTATTTTGTACTCCATCTTTTTCTCTGTGTATGTATATAAGTATAATCTACCCAAGGCTACTGTGTCTGTTTTGGCAGGGACTTTATGGTTGGATGCCCTTCCTTAACACCAACCACTCCACAGAGTAGACTCAGTGCTTTTAATGTGGCACTAGCACAGGCAAGGTTAGTTTTGGCAAGATTTTTACAGCTGGATGCCCTTCCAGACGCCAATCATGTTACAGTGTGGACTGGATGCTTTTAACATGGCACCAGCTCTGGCAGGGTAACCAAGTAAATTACAAGACAAGGAATTATGAGAGGAGCAGCGATACAGTGAGCATCACACTGAGAGCAAGAAAGGGGATTCGTTGATACAGATTTTCTACAACCAGATGCCTTTCCTGTCACCAACCCTCACCTGTTTCAAAGCAAGGTAATGTTTCTCCTGTCTCTTTGAACATGAATAGCACAATGATCAAACAAGACTACACAGAAGATTGCAAACAAACATTGCTTGTATAATGGTAATATTTGTTTATAATTAGCATGTTAGCATGCAAAGCTAATGCAAGGACACACAACAGGGTCTTTCTATCAAATCCACTTAGAAGGCTTAGAAGGTCAGCTTAGAGTTATAATAGAAGACATTTGCTCATGGTGCCCTGCTGTAAGACTGAAGTCAAAACTACATGACCACAAAATTCTCCATAAATTTATACACAATAAGAAAAAATTAAATGTTCCAGTTAACTTAAAATTTGGAGTCAATTATGAATAAAACTTTAGGAAATGCCCCTTTATAATGGTAAAATAAAACAAGACAAAACATAAATATTAACGAGACTGATAGAGACAACAAATCCTTCATCATCATCCTTTAACATCTGTTTTCCATGCTAGCATGGGTTGGACAGTTTGACCAGGGTCTGGGAGGCCAGAAGACTGCACCAGGCTCCAGTCTGATCTGACAATGTTTCTACAGCTGGATGCCCTTCCTAATGCCAACCACTCCGTGAATGTAGTAGGTGCTTTTTACGTGCCACCGGCACAGAGGCCAGAGGAGGCTGGCAATGGCCACGATTGGTTGGTGCTTTTTATGTGCCACCGGCACTGCGGTACAGGTGAATTAATTAATATACTTACTCGTCAAGATCAATGTTCAGTTTTCTGTGAGGATCATCAGCATTCTTGTCATCATCATCTTTATCTGATAAATGAGCACCCTAATAAAAAATCATTTAGAAAGTACTTTTAGATAAAGCATTTAAGTAATTAATATAATAACATAGAATTAATTGCATTTTTTTCCTTAACACTTTTAGTATGGAAACAAGATACAGCTACTCAAAATTTCAATATTCTTAAATGTGGAAATTAGTTTTATACACCAGTCATGTTAGAAGCAATTTTTCATTGAAATATGTCAAGTTCATTGAGGTAATGCAAATTGCAGAAAATAGCAATTTTGTTTTTCTGTTTTGAAGATATTCAACATTGCTACTGGAATAACCATAAAATTTACTAATGCAGTTAAAAGCTTAGCAAATTAGTTTCATTAGAATAATTAATAATTATTTCCAGTCATCTTCATTGTGGTTTTTAACTAATACTTCTTTTTAACTAGTCACAACAATGCTATTATTTATACAAATTATTACTGAGCAGTTTATTTATTTTATCCACCACCTAAAATGGACAAAAGAAGAGGCGTAATTTCGTTTTGCCTCAAATTTTGTCAACAAATTACTCGGTTATTTCCGCCAACACGTGTTATCTTGTCAACTATCAGTTAACGAATCGAAGCAGAAAGAGGAAGCTAATGGGTTGTACGTGCGAGTGTGCTGTTCCTCTGTGTGTGTGTGTGTGTGTGCATGCTTGTTCTTGTTTGTGTGTGTGTTTTGAACTGACACTCAATAGTCACCAACTTCAATGGGGATATAATTTAATTTCACAATGAGAGGGTTAATTATTAGAGTGCTTCATAATTGTATTCAATGACATAGAAATATTAAACAAAAGCATAAAAGTTTGCATTCAACTGATCAGATTTTATCAATAGCTAACCACATGCTGACTTCAACTGGCCACCCGGTTATAACGAGGAGTGTTCCAGTTGATACGGTCAGTGGAACAGCTTGCTCGGGAAATTTAAGTGCAAGTGGCTGAGTACTCCACAGACACATGTATGTAGTTCTTGGGGAAATTCAGCGTGACACAGAATGTGATAAGGCTGGCCCCTTGAATTACAGCTACTATTCATTTTTACCAGCTGAATGAACTGGAGCAACATGAAATAAAGTGTCTTGTTCAAGGACACAACACTACCAGGTATCAAACTCCCGACCTTATGATTGTGAGGCAGATACCCTAACCACTAAGCATAAGAGGACTTTACAATAACTAAAATATACAATAGAAGACACAACTGTATATCTTTCTATGAAGCTCCAGTCCCCTCATTGAAGATGATACTAAAATAAAATGGAATGGTAAGACTGATACATTCATCCATACCTATTTCTTTACTGCCCACAAGGGGCTACACACAGAGGGGACAAACAAAGACAGACAAATGGATTAAGTCGATTATATCAATCCCAGTGCGTAACTGGTACTTATTTAATCGACCCCGAAAGGATGAAAGGCAAAGTCGACATTGGCGGAATTTGAACTCAGAACGTAGCGGCAGACGAAATACTGCTAGGCATTTCGCCCGGCGTGCTAACGTTTCTGCCAGCTTGCCACCTTCATCCATACCACTAAGGCAAAAGTGAAATGATGAATAAATTTCTAGACTAGCTCATACCTCTGGCATGTCCATCACAGTGCTAACTGCATTCACAGAGCCATCTACTTCTTCCTCATCAGTATCAGAATAATGTTGTCCTTTCCTTTCTCTCTTCCGCTTTGTTTTCTTAGACTTCTTACCACTGGTTGTAGAGCTTCCAACTGGTTGGTGGGTTGTACCATCGAGCATACTGTTTCCCAGCTTCAAGTACTTGTCTGAAGAGGAAAGACCTGAGGAGAAAATCATTTCCACAGAAGTCAAGCAAGTGTGAGTACAATACAGCAGCCATACTGGCACCCATGGCAGGCAGCCATGTTACTTTCAGCAAGCCAAAGGAAGGAAGGAAGGAGATAAGCTTTGACTGTGGATTTTTTTTTGTTTATTTTTTTGCTTTTTTTTTTTTTAAATTAATTACACAAGGCTAACCAATATGTACCGAGTTCTAATGGGGGGTGGTGCTTTTTCTGGTGCAATGCAAAATACTCACAACAAAAGCATGCATATAAAGAAGATCAACAAATTTTTTTAAAATGACAAAACTATTTTCAGGAGAATAAAAATAGTTTGTCAAAACTTGTTTTGTTATCATAAACAAAACAAATGAAATACAAACAAGGAACAATTTAAAAAAAAAAATTTTTTCCTAACCTGAAGACCGTCTTAAATCTAAAAATAAAATATTTCAATTTTTAGTCAACCCTTTTGTGATCATATTGAAAAGATAATCAAGAATTTGAAAAGATTTAGTAAAAACAATTTTGTTATGAATTAACTAAGCTGATGTTTATTTGAAATTATGAGAGAAGGTTTTAGTTTAGATATAGACACTTCAAAAAATAAAGTGATCACAGAGTCAGGGGGCATTTTCATGCAGATTATTATTATTGAAGGGTTAACTGGGTTTAGTCAAATATTTTATTAGAAAAGTACATTTATGGGAGATATAGTCTTTAATGTTTAGAAAATAACTTTTAGCAACTTTTAGGGACACTATTTCAGTGATTCAATTTTTCTGCTATTCAACATTATAAGTAATGTCTATCATATAAAATCTTTCCATGTTTGCATGGTTAGATGATCTTCTTTCAGTTTCCACCAACCAAGTCCACTTATAAGGCTTTAGTCAGCCTGGGGCTACAATAGAAGATATTTGCCCAAGGTACCACACACAGAGACTGAGTACCTGACCACATGGTTGGGGAGCAAGCTTCTTAACCCACACAACCATACCTGCATATCTGGCTGTGCTTGCACATGTGTGTGTGTATGTGTGTGAAGATGTTGCATTCAGTATAGGAAGAGATTTTTTTTTCGACCTCAAAAGTTTTTTGACCAAAGTAGGGGAGCAAGAAGGATGGGGAAACAAGGGAAGAGGTGAGGTGCCAAAAGACAGTGAAAATGTGAGAAGAAATAATAGATGTAGGATAGTAGGAAAATGTGCTGCTATGTATTGTGAAAAGATATATAATGAATTGAAAAGCAAAAGCAAGAGAAAAAAGAAAAAAGAGAGAGGTTTAAATGAAAAGTGGTAAAGACAGTGTGGATTGATAATCTTGCATATATTGGTAATCTTCTTAACTTTTAAAACCTATACCATACATATCCACACCATCTACCATCAAATCCTGAACCGTATGAAACTACAGTTCAAATAGAATTGTTGTTTTAGGGTTAAAAACTAAAACTGAACACTCTTTCTGTGTGAGAGGCAAAGTTTATCTTTGGCGTTTTATCAGTTAAATTTATTGGGATACTTTTTACTTTCAAATTTTGAGCTGAATGCTATTAGTCACTGGAGTGATGAGTTAGAATTTGTTAATATTATTTATTGACAATATATTTATAATTACTTATTCACAAAGAAATCAATAACTTGTTAACACATGTGAAAACACTTATGTGTAAGTGACTGTATTCGACCTAACTTGGTAGGTGAAAGAAAAACCATTAATAATAGGTCAAAAGCATCATGTCTAAACAAAAAAGATTATCATAGGTCAGCTTGATCAGGGATAAGCAACAACACCTATTGATTCTAGTAATTACCATCATCATTTTAGGTTTGTTTTCCAACCTAGCATGCGTCAGGTGGATTGTCACACTGTGACTTCTTATTCAGGGTTACTACCTATCAGGACGAGGTAGGCAGACCACATCTCACATGTGTTCCACTTTAGGTATGGTCCCCATGACTGGTACATTTTGTTGTGACACCAACACTAAAGAATTCGCCATGTCCTTAACAAGACTAAAGGGTCCTCTTGGTCTTGCACTGTCTCCACTCATTCACTACCCGCTACACAAAATGTACAAGATGCATTATATCATGACACCAACACTAGCAGATTGCCTCATGCCTTGCTATTTTGCAGTGTCTCCATTCATTCAAAGTAACAACTAATCCTTATGATAATACTGGGGGAATAGAGGCGGATAAAAATCCATATTTTCTTATGGGCATAGCCAAGATGCTATTTACTGAAACAGTCACTTCTAAGGTTATATGCTCCATCTACAACTAACTTCTCAACAGTGAAGTAGGAACAGAATCTATGGTTAGGCTTATTAACTGAAACAAAAAGTTATATTGACTCCAAAGAGCTTCTACATCAGACATGGGCAACCTTTTACAAAAGGTGGACTGTATGAGACTTGGCTCATGATCAGGTGAACTGCACTACAAAAAGAAAAATTCAAGGTAATGGTTGTTAGGCATGCCATTCAGAAAGTCCCATTTGCTGTTTTACATGGTGAATTGACTTGCTAGAAATAGCAACCAAATCTTTCTCGAACCACATCATAATATCTTTTTTAAAATACATGGATGCATTGAATAATGTAATCCTCTTGCATACAATATATCTAAAAGAAGATAGGCTAGTCAGAGCTGGAAAAATCTTAATCATAAGTCTGTTTGGTCAGACTTGGCTAAGTCTAAAACAATAACTATGGAAATATAAATCTTGCTCAAGAGATAAAAAGAAAACCCTAGAAATGGCTTCTAGAAGAAAGTAGATTTGTAATAGCAAAGGTAGAATGAGATTTAAGAGGCAAAAGATATAGAAGAGCTATAATGAATTCTTAATTAACGACATCCAAATAGCAAAAGATCAGAGTATTCCAAGCAAAAAGTAGCCTAGATGCATAGAGGAGTGTATCAAGAGTACATAAAGAAATTAGAGGAGGAGGAGGCATAGTGAGCCAATAAGGAGACTTAAAGCAGAAGTAAAAAAAAAGCGGAGAGGCTGAAAGCTTGAATTATGAGTTATGACAGTTAAAATGGACATTTTAAACATGTGATAAAACTACTCAAGCAAGATTTAAATAATGCAGATGTGTAATAAGAATGGCAAGAGGATAAGGTATGAGACAAGCAGATGAGAGATCAGTGGCTCATCTCCTGACAGAGGTAACGCAGTGTCTGTGGTCAAGAAACTTAAAATCTCAAATGGGCCAAGCCACCCACCTGTTAATAGGTATTACAGGATAAGAAAAAAAAAATGCTGTTCCAAAGAACAATTCCACCTCTAGGTATAGCTCATGCAGATAAATGGGGAAACCACTGAAGTGTAATATTCCCAAGAATCACTCTACAAAGATGACTTCATCAGAGGTGTTCCTCAAATAACCAACAAAGGTAGAGGGACTCTGATGGCCAATAATAAACATATGAGGAAATAGTAAATAATTTACAGAGTCAATGTAAGATTGAAAATAGATTTTTAAAAATACTTAGATTAAAATTTGTATTGGATTTATGAAAAAATGCATTAAGATTTCTTTTAACAATTTAGAGACTATATTTCTGACAGAAATACACACACTATTTATACATTTTAGTTAATTTTGAAAATAATTAAGAATTTGAGAGGATTCTAATGAAATATCTTTTCTGTTTTTATGCTGATGTTCATGACAAGAAATGGTTATTACATAAAGTTATGATGGAAAGTTTTAATTTAAATATGAAACATTTTAAAATTAGAGTTTTATATTGTTAACCAGAGGCAGTCTCAACCCCTGGATGGTATCCAAAGGGTCAAAAAAGTTAGATAAATAAAGACACTAAGTTAGTTTTCATACTTTACGATATCAAAATCTTGCTTATTGTTTTATTTTTCAATTCCAAATCTCTTTTTTGTTTGAATATTTCTTTTTAATAATATGAACAATTTCTGTAAATGAAATAATTTTATTAGTAACATTCAACAAAAACAACAACAATCCATTATAGCAGCATTTATAGAGACCTCAACAAGCAACAATGACCAGGAGGAAAGGAGGAGGAGGACATCCACAAAGCAGGTGTGCCATGCAGTCTTACCTGGGACATGTAAAGGCACAGACAGATCAATATCTGCGACAGGAATGTCTTCAATATTGATGGATTCATATCTTTTACTCTAAAAAAAACAAAAAGAATTTTCATTTCTCAGACTATAAACTTTTCCAATGAATTTTTTTCAAATGTTTTCATAAACTCTGTTTTTAATCATTGCTAGTGATTATCTCCAAGTCAGCATTGATCAAGTAGACCAACTGTAGTGTGTAACAACATTTTTATCTATTTATTTATTTTTCTTTGGTCAGTAAGTGTTATTTCCTATTTACTTTTATCTAGAAATCAAAGGAAATGACTACCCTTCCCTTCTCTTCCCTTCAAATTTTGCTTTTCTGACCTGGACATCAATGTTTTGAAACTGACCTATTTTCCATTACATTTCAGACAGACTCAGTGCTGAGTTACTGAAGTAGAAATATTACAGCAAATATTCTGCTCAATACCACAGATTTGCATGTCAGTTGCTTGACCATAACCACTTGAGCATGTCCCTTAGAGGCTGACAATATATGCATCTCTGATCATAAACAGGAGTAGTGGGGGAACATCATAGCCATGTGTTGAGAGGGATTCTTTGAGAGGTTTAAATAAATATTGCAACAAAAGCAAAGTTTGAAGGAAATATTAATCATTTTTCATACTTTATAGGGCTAACCAAATAGGAAATAACAGCTGCTATCCAAGAACGAAAATCATGTTACACAGTTTTACCAAAGGTATTCCAGCTGTAATCATCATGTTTTTAGACATAGTGAATCTTCATTTCCATCTGTTATAGATGATCTGAGTAGCTACAGCTGGGAAGTTCTCCTCTAACCTGTTAACATTTAAACCAGCCATATCCAGTCCAAATATGCTACTTGCTTTATGTTCAAACCAGCTGGATCTGTTCTCTCACACCTACCCTACAATGTTATACTAAAAATAAACAAGCACAACTGAAATCTTGAAGCTCTTTACTCTTTTACTTGTTTCAGTCATTTGACTGTGGCCATGCTGGAGCACCGCCTTTTGTCAAGCAAATCGACCCCAAGACATTCTCTGAAAGCCTAATACTAATTCTATCAGTCTCTTTTGCCGAACCGCTAAGTTACGGGGACGTAAACACACCAGCATCGGTTGACAAGTGATGCTGGAGGGACAAACACAGACACACAAACGTATATACACACACACACACATATGACGGGCTTCTTTTAGTTTCCGTCTACCAAATCCACTCACAAGGCTTTGGTCGGGCCAAGGCTATAGTAGAAGAAACTTGCCCAAGATGCCACGCGGTGGGACAGAACCCGGAACCATGTGGTTTGTAAGCAAGCTACTTACCACACAGCCACTCCTACGCCTAAGCTATGAAATAATACAAAATTAATTCAAAATAATGTGAATGAATAAGTATTACATTTGACAGGCAGTAATCTGGATGCCAAAGGGCTAAGGTGCAAGCCATGGTTTACTTGTGAAAGACCAGTCCAGTAGTTGCTTAGTCCTACAAGTCCCATCTTTCCATGCCACTGATCTTATCCAAAGGAAAAGCAAGACTAACAGAATTTGAAACCAGTGTCATTGCAGAAGTTGCATTCAGAATGCAGAGAACCCTAAAAGATATTGTAAGGCATTCCCTCTGATATGGTAACTATTCTGCCAAGCCATCATTCTGGACTGCTACATTTTTTTTAATAAACATCAAACATATGCATGCCTTTCCTCCCTTGGACACAAAGACCTGTTGAGGCAAGCGAAGTCGATATAGAACCTCATCCGACGACAGGCACCCATGCCAACCCCCTTTGCTTGCGAAGACATGTTGGGGAAATCGAAATCGAAATTGAATTGAACCAGCCAGGACCCCTGGACTGGTGGTACGTAAAAAGCACTATCCGACTCGTGGCCGATGCCAACGCCGCCTCGACTGGCTTCCATGCCGGTGGCACGTAAAATGCACTAATCCGACCGTGGCTGTTGCCAGCTCCGTCTGGCACCTGTGCGGGTGGCACGTAAAAAGCACCCACTACACTCACGGAGTGGTTGGCGTTAGGAAGGGCATCCAGCTGTAGAAACACTGCCAGATCAGACTGGGCCTGATGCTGCCTTCTGGCTTCACAGACCCCAGTTGAACCGTCCAACCCATGCTAGCATGGAAAGCGGACGCTAAATGATGATGATATGGAAGGCAACGTTGACCATGACAAAATTTGGAATCAGGGCAGAGACACACAGAACAAATATGCTCAAATGAGTCAGTCAATTCACCACCGAGAGTAAATCTACAACTGTATTATGCAGTTCAGTATAATAGCAGCTATGCTACATTACATTTTAGGAAGCCAAATTATATATCAAATATGCATAATTACATAATATCATGTATAAATAAATGCAATACTTACTTTGCTTTTTCCATCATCTTTCAAATAATGAGGATTATGCATTTGTTCAATTCGCCTTTGTTCACGTCGCTAAATAATAGAAAAGTTTTAACAGGATTATATATAACTAAGAGAATATCAAAGGTGAATATACTGGTTTGCTTCAATACCTGTTGGTGAGGGTGGAGGATAGACATACTTATTTAAACCAATCTCAGCACTTCATGATTATAATGATTCCAATGATAATGATGAAGATGATGATCTTTTCTACCATAGGCACAAGGCCTAAGATTTGGAGGAAGATGGATAAGTTGATTACATCAACACCAGTACTTAACTGGTACTTATTTTATTGACCCCCAAAAGGATGAAAAGGCAAAGTTGGCTTCAGTAGAATTTGAACTTGGGACAAAGAAATGGATGAAATACCTTTAAGGATTTTGTCCAGCCTGCTAATGATTCTGCCAGCTTGCCCCCTTGATGATAAATAATAATAATAAAGATAATCCTTTCTTTTCCAGGAGCAAGGCCTGAAAGGAGGGAGGAGTAAGTTGATTATATTGACACCAGTGCTCAACTGGTACTTATTTCACTGACCCCAAAAGGATGAAAGGCAAATTCTACTTGTTGCTGTTGCTGCTAGTGATGATGATACTTTCTATTAAGTATTATGAACTTCTTTGACCCTGCAGTCCATCCAATGAGGCAACTGTTATTTGAGTGTTCTGGCTCAAACACAGGTCACCTCACATAGCCACTATCCACATAAAATGCTTACAACTTGCCATTTTCCTATCCAACTTATGTGAACCCACAGCATTTAATTCTATTTCCAGAGAGAGAGACTTTTCAAACTGCTGACTTATCCTTCTCACATCAGATACCTTGAATTTGATGGCAATAGTAACAAAGGATCATCTCCTTTATCACTGTGAGTTCATCTCCATCATCAGTGATCAGCACAGAAACAGGTCTGCCAGACATCTGCTTTCTTATGTCACACAACGTTGATGAATTTAATGTAAATAAAATTTAACACCAATAAAACCTCCATCACAGCTGAGACGAAACCCTTTAAGTACAGGCTCTACTTGCCCCTCACATCTGGCACAAGAACTTTTAAGTATAAGCTCTGCCTGTCTCTCATATATTGGTTTCATAATTTGCTGTCAGACTGTCTCATTCAAACATTATACCTGTGGAAGACAATTTACACCATTTGACAAGTGAGAAGGTACTTACCCTTTCTAGTTCTTCTTCAGTTGGTTCAGCTATCTTTTTAACATCATTTTTATAAGTTGATCTTCAAAGAAATGTCACAAAATTAACAGTCTTTCATATGTTAATGGTTCTTAAGTGAACCTTAAGAGTTGAATTTTTAAAAACAAATGCTTTGGTAACAGAAAATATAGTCTGTTTTAGAAAGGAAATACTAATGTAAATCAATTTCATTATTATATATCAATAAAGATAATGAATAGAGTCGTTAACAAATATTTGTTAATTAAAATCCTATCACTAAATGTTGCATCTGATGCAAACAGGAAAAGAGGACTAAAAACACAAGTATATATATATATATATATATATATACACACACACATTTATATCATTAATAATCAGTAGAAGTTACAGAGTTACTCAAGGGCTGAGAGATTCATGCATTGGTGCCAATACACAAAATTCTCAGCCCTTGAATCAGTGTAACTTCTGCTGACTGCTTATATATATATATATATATATATAAAAGCAATAATTATAACAATATAGACAATATTACTGTCATGTGAAGCAAACAGGAATTACCCCGAGAGATTTACGGAATGACTGACACTAATAGTAGTCATAGATGTTAACTACTGATTGATGTGGTTAGCCATAACCTGGAACACAACTGAGAGCCACCACAGTATCCACCTGGATCATATATCCCTCCAAACTCACACACACATATACATACATATATATATATTAACATATCAGATTGACATCGCCTCTACAGGTGCACAGTGAACATGTCAGATATTAAAGTGATCACAGAACGATGCAAGATGAAATGTTTTGCTTAAAGCATCACCTGGTCTGGGAATTCAAATCACAATCTTGTGATTGTGAGTGCAACACCTTAACCATGAAGTTACGTGGCTGCACTCGTTATCAATGTATAAATACAAATATACACTAGAATAAAGAAGTTAAAATTAGTAAAGAGACGTAAAACAACTACTTCTAAAATATTATTAGCAATGGTAGATCAATAAAAAAAAAA
This sequence comes from Octopus sinensis, assembly GCF_006345805.1. Classification (NCBI taxonomy): domain Eukaryota; kingdom Metazoa; phylum Mollusca; class Cephalopoda; order Octopoda; family Octopodidae; genus Octopus; species Octopus sinensis. The sequence continues at coordinate 28,401,356 of NC_043019.1, read as the reverse complement.
ATCTTGTGTGTTAAAGACTGTAGAAGACTTTGGCAATGAATATGAGATAAATTAACATACTTGTGGTCGTCTCCTGTTGTTGTAAATAAGGATGTGCCTCTGATTTCTTCATCAGAACTGTCAGATGGAATCTCATTGATCCAACGATCCAGATCCAACCTTGACAATATGAACATAAAAAGGTATTAAGTATGTGTGTGTGCAAGTTACATATGTCAGTTATTTGTTAAATTTAAGAATTACAAAAGCACGTCTTACACACCAGCATATACAGTATTGTAAAAAAAAAAATAGTTACAAAAAAGATGGATAGCAGTAAAAATGTTTTGTTTTTTTTTCAAATATTATACTTTTATCAATTTGACTGATTAATACAAAAATCTAATATTTTATTTTATTATTCCAAGGAAATAAATCACTGAATGTTTTAGTTTTAAAACAGAAAATATGCAAATAATATGCCTTACTAAGATGATGAAAGTCATGAATCATTTCAGAATGCAAAACATTTTGAGTTGATAGAAGTCAGAATAAAAATGGAGGAGAAATAATGTGTCGTTTTGTCATCAGAAATGACTGAGAGACGAAACGAACTTCAGTGGCAACCTTCCAAGGAAAATCTATAAATGACTGTCATTGTAGATGGATAATTTCAAGATGAATGGAGGTGATATGCCACAGAGACATCTATTTTAACAACTGGAGTAAAATGAATAAAAAATGATGACGGAATTTTACTTAGATTCTAAGTATTTGATTGATTAATTTTAATTAAGTTGTAAAAAAAAAAAGGCAAAAACAAAAAATATTCTCCACATACTTATCAGGAACAGGCACTTTTCTTTGAGCCTTTAATGCAACAGGATTCAATTCTCCAGAAAACAAACACGCTATTTCCTCTGCTAAATGATTTCCTTTTTCTTGAAGTTTCATAACATATTTAACCAATTGCAAAACACAACAAGCCTTGAAGAAATTGAAGAAAAAAATAGAGAATAACATAAGAATATTTCCAAAGTACAAATACATACATGGATACAATATGCATCTTTTGTTTTTTAAATATTTTTTTTTTTACTCGTATCAATCATTAGATTGTTGTCATGCTGGAGCACTGCTAATTTACATTAGTTCTTCCTAAAATTGTGATCCTTAGTTCTTGATGAGCCACAGGCAAAAAAGTATATATACAAAGGGGTGCTGAAAAGTTCACAGCTTTCAGGGCATAATGCAAGTCCTGGTTGAAGGCCCAACCTCTCAAGTTTTTTTTTTACAGGGCTTAGAAAAAGTGAAGGACTGCTGCAATAAGTGTGTGAATCTGAGAGGGGATATATTAAATAGCACCATAATTAACAGAACCCCCTGTATTTTCTTTTACCGAAAGCCAGGAACTTTTCAGCACCCCCTCATATTTTGTCAGACTAATGAATATAAATTAAACACTTTTTAATAAACATGAATACTGGTTTCAAATTTTGGCACAACGCCAGCAATTTTAGGGGAGGTGAGTTAGTCAACTGGATCAACCCCAATGCTCAACTGGTACTTAATTTTACTGATCCCAAAAGGATGAAAGGTAAAGTCGACCTCAGCGGAATTTGAACTTAGAACATAAAGATGGAAGAAATGCTGCTAAGCATTTTGCCTGGCACAGTAATGATTCTACCAGCTCTCTGCCTTTATGACCATTAATATTGATTTCTAACTCCAGCAGAAGGCCACAAATTTAGGGAGACTCTCTACTTGTTTCAGTCATTTGACTGCAGCCATGCTGGAGCACCGCCTTTAGTCAAGCAAATCGACCCCAGGACTTATTCTTTGTAAGCCTAGTACTTAATCTATCGGTCTCTTTGAAAGCCCAGTACTTATTCTATCAGTCTCTTTTGCCGAACCGCTAAGTTACGGGGACGTAAACACACCAGCATCGGTTGTCAAGCAATGTTGGGAGGACAAACACAGACACACACAAACATACACATATGTATACATATACATATATACAACGGGCTTCTTTCAGTTTCCGTCTACCAAATCCACTCACAAGGCTTTGGTCGGCCCAAGGCTATAGTAGAAGACACTTGCCCAAGGTGCCACGCAGTGGGACTGAACCCGGAAACATGTGGTTGGTAAGCAAGCTACTTACCACACAGCCACTCCTGCGCCTATTTATATATAGTCAATTAAACCAGTCTTGATACTTGAAGAGTACATTACTTTATTAGTGCAGGCAGGACGAAAAGCAAAGCTAGCCTCAAGATTTGAACTCATAACATAAAGGGCCAGGGGTCGCACCAGGTCCATAGTCTGTTTTGGCTTGGTTTCTACAGTTAGATGGCTTTCCTAATGCCAACCACTCCACAGAGTGTACTGGGTGCTCTTTACATAACACCATCACCAGTGCTTTTTATGTGGCACCAGCACCTACGCTAATGACTCTAGCAACCCACCATCTTGAATTATTAATCATTTTTTTTCTTTCAATAACAATACTCTAATGGATTTCTAATATCTAAATCTAAAATCAATATTTAGGAGAGAAATATCTTACCCGCTCTTGAACTTCAAGATCAGCGCTCTGTATAAACATTGGTAGTTTATCCAGAAGCATCTGACCAGTTTCTTTCATTGTGGCTTCATCTTCTTCTTCTTCTGCTTTCTTCAAGATATTGGAATATAATTTCACTAAATTCTGAACATACACACTCTGAATATGACCTGGTAAAGCGGTAATCTTGGGGCGAAGCATAGCTTCCAAAGTAGACTTTGGATCTTTCAAATACCTAAAATAAATTGTTTTTAAAAGGAATATATAAATACATATATACACACGCACATAGATATACATACACACATATATTATATAACAGTTATGATTTGTAAATACCATTTATGTAAATGATTGATTACATTTTCTAGTCAGTTTATCTGACATAATGTTTTAAACCAACTTTCCCTGGACCACCCTCTACTAAAGTCTTCATTATATTATGACTTATATCATTATATTCCAATTGGCCAACACCGACATAACATATTCCACTCTATATAAAGTTAGATATTTTAATAAACTTCTCCAAAATCTTGATTAAAATGAAAATTTATTTCACCTTTTGGCATTCAGATTAATCTGTCAAATGTAAAGCTTATTTATTCATTGTTTGGAATTAAACCCGCATTATCTCTTAGCTTCAAGATTTTGATGATGTGATTGATTCATCACCAACATTTAATGTCTGTTTCCCATGTTGGCATGGGTTGGATGGCTTGACAGGAACTTGCAAGGCCAGGGGTCACACTAGGTTCCATAATCTGTTTTGGCTCAGTTTCTACAGTTGGCTGCCCTTCCTAACACCAACCACTCCACAGAGTGTACTGGGTGCTTTTTATGTAGCACCATCACCAGTGTCTTTTATGTGGCACCAGCATCCACACCAGTGCTTGTTACATGGCATCTTGGTTTTAGGATCTCAATTCTGTTGTGGTGGGCAGGTCTTCTTTGATACAACAATGTGCCAAATATTTTGGTACTTTATCATCTCCTTCGTTATTTTTAAAAAGACATTGTAGGGTAGGTTTGAGAGGCTAAATATAGTCAGTTTGAAGATAAAACAGGTAAAATATCTGGGCAAGTTATAGCTGGTTTAAACGCCAAAGGGTTAAACACAAAAGCAGTCTCCTTCAACAAATTTTGGAAAAAATCAAGATGGATTAGCTTACTCAGAAAATTCGCCACATATCCAAGCAGCAGCATAAAGCACTTCACAAATACCATTTCTTTGAGAGTTGGATGCAAGTACATGAGAGTTGTCGAGCAAAACAGCCTAGAAGAATTGAAAATTTAGTGTGACTATAAAATAATTTTACATGTTGAAAATGAAAATAGTTACTTTATTCTCCAGCACACAAGCTAATATACAGGGTATCCACAAAGTCTGGGTACATGGAGATTCACACATACTTTAAGAAATCATTATTTCTTATATTTGATTCTTTATGTTATGATTTTATTTACTCCATGTACCCAGACTTTGTGGACACCCTGTAGTATAAAGTGTAAATCATGTAGTATAAACATTCAAACATTGTCACTATCTTTCCAAATCCTGCTGCATTTCACATGGAATTTAGTCTGCCTAAGTTATCTTGGTGTATAAGTCAGCCTACATGTTTTGGTTATAAATTTTGGTCTAAAAATTTGACTTGTATGCCAGAAAATATGGTTCAACAAACCATTTGATTTGTGTTATTACTTAAGTTATACATGTTCGTGAAATTAGCAATGGAAATCATCAAAATAGAAGTTAAAACAAAAACAAGTTTTCCCCATTTATTACTGTATTTACTGAGTAAGTTTATTGTGATCTAAGTTGTCAAGGTGAAATCCATCTGCAATGTTTTCTTTTCATCTTTATTTAGAACCACCACAATTTCTTTTACCTTGAAGAAATCCCTCAAGACATAACTTAGACAGACCTTTAGTGGATCTTTTGGTATACCCAAAGAGTTTTAGGGTTTTAGTTTTCCCAAAGGGTTTTAAGGTTTTAGATCTTAAGTATGCGTCAATGAGGATAAGGCAGTATATAGCTCAAAGGTCAGTGAAATCTTGACGCAAGGCTCATCTCATGGTTTTAAAAGACCTCCTATGGTATGAATGAAAGATCTTGCCATTTAATGCATTCATACCATAGACCAGGCATCTCCAACCACTGGGCTGTGGATCATTTGGTACCAACCCACACAAATAAACATTTTATTTCTATTTCATTGACTATCAAAGTATGCATATATATGTTATTTATATATATATATATATATATATATATATATATATATATATAGCTATATATATCATCATAATTTAACATCCATTTTCCATGCTGGCATGGGATGAATGGCTTGACAGAAGCTGGCAAGGCCATGGGCCATATGAGGCTCCATAGTATTTTGACTTTGTTTCTACATCTGGATGTCCTTCCTAATGCCAACCACTTAACAGAGTGTACTGGATGCTTTTTACATGGCACCAGCACCAATGCTGGTGTGTACGTAATGATTAAATTATATATTATTGACTTTATTTTGCTTTGTTATGAATGTGATCGTCCTGGTCCATGGAATAATTGTCTGGCATGAAACAAGTCCCAAGTGCAAGGAATATAAATGTACTGTAGACCTTTTCCTTCATCTTCACAGGGGGCTGTCATTGACTTTAGAATATTTTGTTTCATGCTAAATGCAAGAACAAGTCTGACAATGTATAATTAACAATGGAAATTTACCAACAAAAGTTAATACAACAGCAAATCAAACATTTTTTCCAATGTTACTACTTACCATTTGCTGAACAGCAAAATCTCTAATAGTTTGGACCCGTATAGCAACATCCAACATTTGACTAGCAATAAGTTTCCCATGCCTTGTGCCTTCCATTCTAGTCAGTTCTACTAATATACTGACATACCTGAAAAAAACAAAACAAATGTACATGTGTGTGTGTATGCAGTTTTTAATGCGTATCAAAAGATTATATACATATATCTCTATATCTATAAACAGCAAAATATCTGTGTGTCTGTGTGTCCTTTATACAAATCCACAATTTTTCATGTAAAAGGCTTGCATTTTCTATGGGCTTTCAAAACTGTCTGAGGGTGGTTGTGAAGATCTTATCATTTCCCCAGTCACCCCAGAAAGCCATTAAAAAAAAAAATTGATAAATCGACCCCTTATGCCCAACAGTTGAATGCTCGTGCGCATTTGCAGACAGTCTGTATGACTCAGCGCATTTTTGTGTTTTGCTAAGACACGTTATCATGTGTTTTGGCTTTCAAACGTGCACGCTTTTTGATTTGAGAAATGCAGGGAATAATTAACGAATTAGACCAAGTGAATGACAAGAGAGCGGGATTTTCATGAAAGACCAAATATACTTGATTATCACTATGACCTGGCGCTGCCGGGTCTAGTGCTAGTATATATATATATATATATATTATATATATATATATATATATATATATATATAAATATATATATAAAATCTCCCACACTATTTCTAAAAATAGCAACCATCCTTGCAAAACACACATACGATACTGGAGATGAAGAAAAAAGGTTGGCTATTCCCCTAAAATTCTTATAAAAAATTATGATTTCAGATGAACTTTTGACAAAGCAATACACGCTTTCTCCTATCAAAAACTGCCTACAAATTTTTTCTTTATACATATATATATACTTATAAACAAATATGATCTCTGATGAACTTATAAACAATTATGAACTTCAAATTTTCTTCCCTATATATACATATATCATCATCATCATCATTTAGCATCCGCTTTCCATGCTAGCATGGGTTGGACAGTTCATATATATATATATATATATATAATTATGTGGTATGTCTTCAATAAGTAGAATGGCACTTGGTTAGCTATGATAGTAAAAATTATGTTATAATAAAAACCACAATTCCTGTTAAATACAGCTACCCAGGGAAGCTGTAAATAACAAGACTTGTAGTTTTTAATATAACAGCATATATACAAGGTGCGATGGGTAAACTGTTGCCATTTTATATTTTTAATTTCAGCATGCACATTGTTTGTACTTGATTTTGTGGTCTACATAGTATAGTAGGGTCAGTTGGGTACTGTCTGTGAGAAAATTAGCACCATAACACAATTCATTCTACCAGAAATTTGGAAACGACATGCTGTACTGCTTGGCATTCAGAGTGTTTGGGTGTTAATCTGAGGACATGTACTAAGAGTGATAAAAATCAAACATCCAGTCAACATCATGGTGATTAGAGCGATCAGTAGTGATGGCGATGTTATGCCTCCATTTCTTGCCACACAGCCTCAGACTCAACATGCAGGCCTACATCAAGTACCCAAAGGAGGTAGTGCCCTGGGTCAAGAGGGTGGCTGCTGGAAGACCCTATATCTGGCAACAGGACTCTGCACCATGCCACACAAGCAGGAGAACCCAGTCATGGCTATCAGACAATTGCTGTGACCTTGTCACCCCTAACATATGGCCAGCTAACTCCCCAGACTACAACCCCCTTGATTGTTATGTGTGGGATGCAGTTGAGTGAGAGGCCAACAAAACTCCTTGTGACACCGAAGATGAACTGAAGGCAAGGATTATGGCAGCATTCACCAACTTAAACAAGGAGACCATCCAGAAGAGTTGCAGGAGATACCGAAGTTGTCTGGAGGCCGTGGTTGAAGCCAATGGTGATTCCATTGAATAAATTTCCTCTTTAGTATTTCAAGAAATTTTTGTGAAATTTTGGTAAATATATCTGTTAAAATGAAATGTCAGTGTTATTTTCATTTTTGCATAATTTAGCTGACAATATATTCACTGCACCCTGTACATATATATTTAATTTTTTAATACCAACCCATCTATCTCAAGTTCTATCGTACAAAACTAAAAAAAATGTTCATCTTTAATTTAAAACTTTCCAGCATAATTTTATATATAATAAAAAAACAACAAAAAAACTTTTCATTAAGTTTCATATTTCAAATACCAAATTGATGTGAAATAAGATAGTTATTTTACGAAATCCCTCCAGACTTAAAACTATTTTCAAAATTAATTAAAAAAACATAGGCAGTGTTGTATTTCAGTAAAAATATAACCATAAAATAGTTAAATAAACAAAATAATTAAATATTCCACTTTCCTATTTAATTATTTTTTTTTACAAGTTTTGCAAAGATACATCATCATCACCAACATTACTGCTTAAAGTCAACCTTTCCATGCTTGCATGGGTTGGATGGAATTTACTGAAGTGGATTTTCTACAGCTTGATGCCTTTTTTGTCAATAACACTCACCTGTTTCCAAGTAAGGTCTGCTTGCAAGATGGAGACACTTATACCTATCACATGATGTCAAGGTATGAGATGCACATAAACACATATATGTGTATTTGTGTGATGGGCTTCTTTCAGTTTCCATCTACAAAATCCACTCACAAGGCTTTAGTGGGCCTGAGGGTATTGTAGATAACACCTGTTCAAGGTGTCACACAATGGGACTGAACCTGAAACAATGTGGTCATGAAGCAAACTTCTTACCACACAGCCACAACCTGTACCTAAATATATACTCTTTACTCTTTTACTTCTTTCAGTCATGTGACTGTGGCCATGCTGGAACACTGCCTTTAGTCGAGAAAATCAACCCCAGGACTTATTCTTTGTAAGCCTAGTACTTATTCTATCAGTCTTTTTTGCCGAACTGCTAAGTTACGGGGACATAAACACACCAGCATCGGTTGTCAAGCAATGCTAGGGGGACAAACACAGACACACACGCGCATATATATATATATATATATATATATATATATATATTATATATATATATATACATACATATATATGACGGGCTTCTTTCAGTTTCCGTCTACCAAATCCACTCACAAGGCTTTGGTCGGCCCAAGGCTATAGTAGAAGACACTTGCCCAAGGTGCCACGCAGTGGGACTGAACCCGGAACCATGTGGTTCGTAAGCAAGCTACTTACCACACAGCCACTCCTATACATAAAAAAACATTGTAAGTAAAACAAAAAGGGATATATTGATTACATACCATTCAAAATTGATGACATACTGGTAATTTGACTGGCTACAGATCTCTATAATCTTGGATAACAGCTCATCTCTATAGTGAGAACCCTCTGCTTTGTCCATATGAATCATCAACTTCTTGACTATTTCCATCAGATTTTTCTTTGAAACCTACAAAGAAAAACATAAATTAAAAGTTATAAAATAAAAAAAAAGAATTGTTTATCTATCAGCTCTGTCTGGCAACTGTGTCGGTGGCACCATCCGTTCGTGTCCGTTGCCAGCCTCGGCTGGCCCCCGTGCCGGTGACACGTAAAAGCACCGTCCGTTCGTGGCCATTTGCCAGCTCTGTCTGGCCCCGTGTCGGTGGCACGTAAAAGCACCATCCGTTCGTGGCCGTTTGCCAGCATCGCCTGGCCCCGTGCCGGTGACACGTAAAAGCACCGTCCGTTCGTGGCCGTTTGCCAGCTCTGTCTGGCACCTGTGCAGGTGGCACGTAAAAAACACCCACTACACTCGCGGAGTGGTTGGCGTTAGGAAGGGCATCCAGCCGTAGAAACACTGCCAGATCCGACTGGGCCTGACGAAGCCTTCCAGCTTCACAGACCCCAGTTGACCCGTCCAACCCATGCTAGCATGGAAAGCGGACGCTAAATGATGATGATGATGATGATGATGATGTAAAGAGAAATATTTAATTTTGGTATGAGGCTACACATGTTGTGCTAACCAAACTATGTAGCCTCGTGGCCAGTTTAGTTGACCAGCTCCAGAATCAGTGATAAAATTGGTTGCAAAATTTTTAATGAGATTTAATCGAATACTATAAGGCTCGTGCCAACCATACCAAGGAGATCTATGAGCAGAAGTATTCCAGTCATGACCATACCATTTTTTTTTTTTATATTCTAGGACTACATTAGCCAATATCTTCTTTCAGTTTTTAAGAAAGTAGGGTGTAATTTGAGAGTGTTTTAACTACTATTTCTAATGCAGTGGTTCTCTGGTGGGCTCGATGAAGCATTCAGTTTAACAATCTGTAACTAAATGTCAATGAATAATAATTTCTAATTTAACCCTTTAGCATTTAAACCGGCCATATCCGGCCAAAAGTATTCTGCCTGTTTTATGTTCAAAATGGCCAGATCTGGTCTCTCACACCAACCCTACAATATCATTTTTAAAATTAACAGCTACCTCATCAAAATCTCAAAGCTACAAGATAATGCCTGATTAGTTCAAGGCAATGTGGATGAAAAAGCATTAATTTTGGTAGAATAATGTGAACACTAAAGGGTTAAGCGCAAAGCCACCAATTGAGGGCAGGGTGAGTAGTTGATACCATCAACAGCAGAACAAATACTGCAAAGAACTTTGCCTGATGCTTGACAGATTATGCCAACCCACCAAATAAAGCAAACAATTGGTTTACTTGTTTCAGTCATTAGACTGCGGCCATGCTGGGGCACTGCCTTGAAGAATTTTTAGTTGAATGAACCAACCCCAGTACTTATTCTTTTGAAGCCTGGTACTTATTCTATCAGTGTCTTTTGTTGAACTGCTAAGTTATGAGGACATGAACACACGAACACCAGTTGTTAAGCAGTGGTAGGGGACAAGCACAGGTATAAAGACACACACGCACACAGATATAAATATATGATGGGGTTTTTCAGTTTCTGAGTACTGGATCCATAACAAGGCTTTGTTAAGCCTAAGGCTACAGTAGAAGACACTTGCCCAAGGTACCACACAATGGGACTGAACCCAGAACCATGTGGTTGGGAAGCAAACTCCTTACCACACAGCCATGATTTTATTTGCCATTTATAATAACAAGTCATTTGAGAGCCTATAAGAAACAAAAGTTTGGCACTATACCATTTACTATACTAACGGTTTGTAACATAGGTACAAGGAAAAGAAAGTTTGGAAGAGAAGTTTAGTCAATTAAACTGACCCTAATATTTGACAGACACCTATTTTATCGACTAAGTTGCCATAGGTGAGATTTGAACCCATAATTTAATATAACGGGGTCTTAACTAAATAACTGAAAGGCATTTGGTCAGCTACTATGACCAATAGCAGCAAAATTTCCCTTAAACTAAATCCTATTCTCTTAAAAAAAAAAACCCAAAAAAAACAAAGAATATAATCCTAGATACATTGTGTGTGTGAAACTAAAGAGGGGATGCCATGGTTGGAATGGTTTTTGTCATAGGTCAACTGCATTGGGGATGGTCTGGAGTTAAACAACAAAAGCAATATCAATGTTCTTTTTCTGATAAAGAAGGGCATTGTCCAAAATGACAGCTTTTGAAGGATGATATACAGAGAACAATGAAACAACTGTTCTCTGTATTTCCAGAATTTATCTTTACAATGAATTGTTTAAGAGGAGGATATATAACTAGTTCAATGCTCTTTATACAATTCAGTTCTCATCCAAACATAACTCTTTACTCTTTTACTTGTTTCAGTCATTTGACTGTGGCCATGCTGGAGCACCACCTTTAGTCGAGCAAATCGACCCCAGGACTTATTCCTTGTAAGCCTAGTACTTATTCTATCGGTCTCTTTTGCTGAACCGCAAAGTTACGGGGATGTAAACACACCAGCATCGATTGTCAAGCGATGTTGGGGGACAGACAGACAGACAGACACACACACGTATATATGACAGGCTTCTTTCAGTTTCCGTCTACCAAATCTGCTCACAAGGCTTTGGTCAGCCTGAGGCTATAGTAGAAGACACTTGCCCAAGGTGCTACGCAGTGGGACTGAACCCGGAACCATGTGGTTGGTAAGCAAGCTACTTACCACACAGCCACTCCTACGCCTGTACAGAATATTCAAAATATCTTCATTCTAACATCCTCATTTTCCTGCTTGTATAGGTTGGAAGGAGCTTAATGAAGCAGATATTCTATGGCCGGGTGGCGCCTTTCAGTCACCATCTCTCACCTGTTTCCAAGCAAGGTGATACTTCTCCATAGACAGGTGTCTTTTTGCAGAATATTGGAAATGAATGACCTTCATTTAGAACACTGAGTGCTGTCGAGACAAGGAGACACAAGCATACACACACTCACACACACAGACATATATATATGACAGGCTTCTTTCAGTTTCTGTCAACTAAATCTATTCACAAAGCTTTGGTCAGCCTAGGGTTATAGTAGAAGACATTTTCTCAAGGTGCCATAGGGTAGGACTAAAACCAAAACCATATGGTCAGGAAGCAAACTTCTTAACTACAAAAACAAGAAGATTTATTTTATTTAGTAAAAAACAAAAAAAAACAAGGGAGGTGGGGTCTGAGATGTCTCGGGTACATTAATTTTAATCACACTCTTTAAAGGTTAATAAAGGGTTATTAAAAAGGAAAAAACCACATCCAAATGTCACTTACCATTCCATACAAGAGATCCAGTGCACGAAGCCTTATTGACTCATCTTTATCATCAAGACACTGAAGAATGAGATCTTTGTGAGCTTGAACACTTTTGGGATGAGTAGCCAAGATTTTGGACATCGCTAATAAACCCAGATATTTCACTGCAAATACATATAAAACAGTTATAATGCAATCAATTTTAAGATTTAATGCAATCAATTCCATTTATGAAAAAGCATTTAAAAATACTTCTGTAAATACACTCTGGAAGTAGAATTGTCTGGCACGTGTTTTGATCTGAGATTGTATCTTATGCCTTTTACATCTTTCAGTCATTAGATTGTGGCCATACTGGAGCACTGCCTCAATTTTTAGTCGAATGAATTGACCCCAGTACATTTAAAAAAAATTTAAGCCTGGTACTTATTCTATCGGTCTCTCTTGCCAAACCACTAAGTTAAGATGTAAACACACCAAAACTGGTTATCAAGCAGTTGTCACACACACACCTACGTATATATATATATATATAATATATATATATATATATACATACATACACACACACATTTTTTCAATTTATGAGCCCTTTTCAAGCCTAGCCAGGCTCATGGGCCCGGTTTCCTGGTTTCTGTGTTCCCCCCAGCTGGACAGGACACCAGTCCATCGCACCGTTACTCAAGAAACAGGAAGAAAGAGTAAGAGAAAGTTGGGGCAAAAGAGTACAACAGGGGTTGCCACCACCCCCTGTCGGAGCCTCATGGAGCTTTTAGGTGTTTTCACTCAATAAACATACACAACGCCTGGGAATCGAAACCGCGATCCTCCGACCGTGAGTTCGCTGTCCTAACCACTGGGCCATTGTGCCTCCACATATATACACAAACATACATGACAGGCTTCTTTCAGTTTCCATTTACCAAATCCACTCACAATACAGTGAGTATACTCAGCTTGAATAGTCAACTCTGAAAAAGTTAAACTTCCTCAGAATCCAAAACTTGTGCCAAAATTTGAAACCAATATTATAGATTATAGTAAAGCAGTGAGCTGGCAGAAGCATTAGCACACAGGGCAAAATGCTACAAAGCATTTTATCCATTATTATATCCTGAGTTCAAATTCTATGGAGGTTGATTCTGCCTTACATCAGACAAAAGAAAGGTATTATATAAAGTGTCTCTTCCATATGTGTATGGATTGTATTTGGTGCTGTTGGAGGAGATCAGATTGTCACATCCCTACTGAAGAGTTGATGACAACCAAACATGGTTTTAAGCTCTACGCAAACAAAATTCTCTCTTTTGTCTATCTTAGTTGGATAAAATAAATACAGACAACCCATGCATGACAGCAAGATTTTCAAGAATGCAGCACTTTTATAATTCAGTGGGTGCCTGAACAAAAAATTGAATGAATAAATAAATTGTCTGTTAATAAATTCTAACAATACCGGGTTGTTATATCCCCCATTCAAGGCAATGTTGGGGACGACTCAATGTCAGTTCAAATTACACCAAAGCAATTTTTTTTTCTTTTGTCTATCTTAGGTGATGGATAAAAATAGATAAACTGCTCGGTTATAAATTAATTAATGATACCATTGTTGTGACTAATTAAAAATAAATGTGAGTTATAAATCACAATGATGATGATCTAAAAAAGTTTAATTATTCTAATGAAACTACTTTGCTAATCTTTTAACTGAACTTAAATTTCATGGCAATTCCTGTAAGGATGTTAGATATGTACCCAAAAAGTAGAACTGATATTTTCTGCAAGTCATGATGCCTCAATAAGCTTGACATATCTCAACAGAAAATAGTTTCAGTCATGACATTCCTTAATGAGGGTAATGAAATTTTGAGTGGATATATCTGATTTTTCAAGCCAAAAGGGTTAAAACAGCTAGTAATACTTACAATTTTGATCGGAATCTTCGATTAAGATCCTTAATTTCTGAACACATAGCTGAAATCAATAAGAATATTAAATATATTTTCAAGAAACATTGTTGATTATATTTATGAGAGAGAGAGAGAGAGGGAGGGAGGGAGAGAGAGAGAGAGAGAGAGAGACTGACAGTTAAACAGAAAGGAGAAAAGAAACAAAGGATATACACAAATACATTATAAACAGCAAAAGATACATAGAATTTATATAATCCATATAATTTTAATATTATGAATTGTATGAATTTATAAATAATTCATACTGCATATACCAATGGTAAAACTGAATGGCAATTGGATATTTTTTTTTTCATGGGTATATGAAGCTGCTGAAATGAAAACAGAATCTAAAGTCTAACTACCTAATGAGTTTTACAGTATTTGAAGCTAAGCACATATGACTGTAAGTTCAAAATACATGCTTATATCATGCAGGGGAGAGCAAGAAGAAGTCACTTTGTTCTTGGAAATGTCACAGAACTGTGTCATGTTAAAGCACATACACGCATACATTGACTTACACACGTGTGATTGAGTCTTTAAGTACATGCATATGTATGAGTATGTATGAGGTATGCAATATAATGAGCAGATTGATTCTGTATTCCTTACAATGATACACAGGACATGTTCTGCTTGTCAAAGAAAAATGTGTATGTGTATGTATGTGCTAAGCTTTTTCTTACAAAGAGTGTTTTCATACAGGGTACACAAAGCCTATATCAATCAGAACTAAAACCACATTTCTTTTGTTGCCACCTCTACTTACTTGCCATACACAGTGTAATTACTAACATACTATAAGCCCTCTGACAAACAGACTTTATGTAGGTACTTTCACAAATAGACTTCATATAGGTACTTTCACGTTTGTTCTTATATATATATATATACATATATATAATCTTTAGGAATCTCAGGCGACAGTAGTTATGAATATCTTTATTATTATTATTATTATTCAATAAATCTGACCACAAAATCTGTTTCTCACACTAAAAATGTTGGCCTTTGACAATTTTTTCAGGCCAATTTTACAAAAGCCAAATGTAGATTTTTAACAATCTATCAGTCATGGGCAACTTGTGATCTGTGAGACTTTCTGAATGGTATACTTAACAAAAAATTACCTTAACTGTTTTTTTTTTTTACTTGTACAGTCTGCCTAATGATAAACCAGGTCCCATGTGGCCCACTTCTTATAAAAGGCTGCCCAAACCTGATCTAAAGACCCCACTTTGGTCATTAATGACCTAGAAAGTTCCCCTCCGAGGCACAAGTCCAAGCAAATTTGTTTACGGAAGACCAGCAATCGTCCATGCACACCAGCCTCTCCACACAACCAATATGTTATCCAAGTGAAAAGCAAAGGCCGATGCAGCTTGGCACCAGTGACGTTGCAACTCATTTCTAGAGCTGAGTGAACTGGAGCAACGTGAAATAAAGTGTCTTTCTCGAGAACACAACACACAGCCCAGTCTGGGAATCAAACTCACTACTTTGTGATTGTGAGCCTGATGCTCTAACCACTGAACCATGCACTTTCACAAGCCTGATCTATAGTATTAGCAATTGAATTCAGATTTCATTTTCCCGTCATTGTTGATTAACTCTTTTGTGACCATACTTCCAATATATTTCAATTAATTTGGTTTTCCAACAATCATTATCATCATCGTTTAACATCCACTTTCCATGCTAGCATGGGTTGGACGATTTTGACTGAGGGCTGGCGAACCAGATGGCTGCACCAGGCTCCAATCTTGATTTGGCAGAGTTTCTACAGCTGGATGCCCTTCCTAATGCCAACCACTCCGAGAGTGTAGTGGGTGCTTTTTACGTGCCACCGGCACGGGGGCCAGTCAGGCGGTACTGGCAACGACCTTGCTCGAACCATTTTACACATGCCACCAGCACAGGTGCCAGTAAGGCGGCGTTGATAACGATCATGCAGGTGACATCGGTTCCCATTGTCATGAAGTTGGCCTTTGCAACATAAGAGTTATTACATAAAAATTATGGTTTAAATATGGACAGTTTAAAGCAAAAAGTTGTGTGTGAAAGTTTAAATAAAGGAAAACAATAAAAAAGGGAGAGGCTAGAAAGTGTGAGAACATCTACATCACTTACATGATCCTTTAAGCCCAGGTCTGCATTGATCCAGCAGACTTATGTTCAAAGACATTTCAGTGCTATGACAATCCTTTCTTTCTTCAGACATAGAGTATCTAGGATTGCATTATTCAACATGTCTTTCGTTCCCCTTTTAGAAATCCCACCCTAATTTTAAAAAGATTTGGCTGCTATTTATAGCATGGATAGGGTGGGGACCTTGTTAGCTTGCATTACTTTTCTTGATTTTTTTTTTTTTTTTTTTTTTTGTCAGAGAACTTATGGAATAGAAGACATAATTCTAGTTTCTGGTAGAAACTAGAGTTATGTCTCCTGGACAACACTTGCCTGAAAAAAAGAAATCTTCCGTACTAATCTCACAAATAGCAAACAAAAATCAACATCATACATCAGCCAAATAGAGAACCCAATGAAAAAAGAGCCTTCGCTAACAATCCAGATCTTCCAAGCATCACAGTATAATAAACAGCACATTTTCGAACCATATATGGAACAAGGGCAAAGGAGAGGACATTGTAACTCTTAATAGCACTTGACATAGTGTGCATGCAGCTGTAGCTCACCTTTATGTTGTTTTTGTTGAACAGCTGATGGAACTTGTGAGCATTCAGGAAATATAAATATATAAACATATATATACATATATCACACACATGTACATGCAAACAGACACATACGCATATACACAGTTATATGCACATACACATGTACACGCATACATACATATACAAACACACATGTATACATATGTATATAAACATATACACAAAGGATGTATGTATATAAATATCTATCATCATCATTTTGCATTTGTTTCCCATGCTGTCACAGGGTAGGTGGTTTGTCACAGTTCACTTTAGTTCTTATTTGGAGTTACTGCTAGGCTGAGAAACATATCCTGCTTGTACAGTCCAGTTTTGACATGGTCTCTACAGCTGGATGCCCTTTCAAATACCAACCACTTAGCAGTGTGTGTTGGGTATATGTTATCATGGCATTAACCTCAGAGGTCCTCTTTACCTAACAATGTCTCCATTCATTCACCAATCACCAGATGCATTTTGTCATGGCACCAGCACAAGAGAAGTTGACATGCTTCCAGCAAGACTAAAAGGTCCTTTCTACGTAGTTTTAGTTCACTCAAGGCAATATGAACAAGTGTATGGATAGAAGAGTGATAAAGGGGAGAGACTAGAGCAAGAGGGTGGTAGAAGAAAGATTATGATGCAGGACGCAGTGGTAGGGGAGAGAGGCAGTGGTAGAAGAGACAGACTGGGATGCAGCAACATGCTGGTTGTTGGTAAGGCAGCTGAATACAAAAAAAAAAAATATGACTGATATGATTAGGAAGAGAGAGTGATAGGAGAAAGGCAAGGTGATGGAAGTGGGAATAATGGAAATGAGAATGGGGTGGAGCATGGTGTATGTCAATAATGGGTGGAGGGGAGAGTAATGTGGAAGAGTGAGTGAGGAATAACACAAAGATGACTGATGGTGAAAGAGACTGAGAGATGTATATAAGGGAGGGGTAGTGTGGGAGAAAGTAGGTCAGTGGTAGAGGGGACTTAAAATGAGCAGATCCAATATCTATTTCTTTACTACCCACAAGGGGCTAAACACAGAGAGGACAAACAAGGACAGACAAACGGATTAAGTCGGTTATATCGACCCCAGTGTGTAACTGGTACTTATTTAATCGAACTCGAAAGGATGAAAGGCAAAGTCGACCTCGGCGGAATTTGAACTCAGAACGTAGCGGCAGATGAAATACTGCTAAGCATTTTGCCTGGCGTGCTAATGATTCTGCCAGCTCGCCGCCTTAAATGAGCAGATCCAATATCATCTCCTGCTACACAGGTAGCGTGATTAACGAGAGGGAGAAAAATAACCAATTGTTGAATAAGGATGGAGCCAAATTCCAACTTCCATCCACTATCATTTTAAAAGTCCATATTGCCATGCTTCTATGTGTAAGCAGGTCTTCAACACTGGAAATCACCATTCACCACGTTTTTTTCATTTTATTTTCCTTTGTCATTTCCAACATAAAATTCGGCTTCTTGTAATCAGTCATACCCATTCTATCCTATATTTTCCCTAATCTTCCTTTCTACTACAGGTTCCATCCACTTCAAATGTACAACAGTTCATTTTACAACTGATATTTTCCATATGCATCACACATCCATACCAGCACAATTTTACCTCTTCACACTACATCTATTCCTCACACATGCAGCTTTTCTCTCCATCTTTAATGCACACTAACTGTACAGATTTAGTGGCACATGCTCACTTCATATGCTCAGAGGCCTAAGTGACAATTTCACAAACACACAAGTTTTAGTCACCTGGTAAAAAAAACAACCCCAAACCCCCTACAATCAGCTGGGAAGTGGCCATGCTTAATATACAGAAATGGAATAGTTAGGAACTATATACTGTATATCCAATATAAACAATGAGTATATTGAATATGTAAAGAATTAAGTTCCTTAATTATCCAGAAGGCTTATCAGAAATAGTTGATAGCCTGTTACCAAAGTGGTTTAATCAGCAGATGAGGTAAGTGTAGTGAAAATATAGTAGCCAGAGTAAGGATGGAGTATACAAAGTTCAGGGAGCTTCATCTTTCTGTTGACAGCAAAGAGCTTCTACCTCTAAATGAAAAGCAGATTGCATGATGCTTGTATAAAAAGGGCAATATTTTCAAGGTAGCATATCATAACCACTGAATGTGGAAGGTAAGTGAAAGGTGGAAAGAAACAAGGTGACTAATGACCTGCTGGATGTATGAACGACAGAGCATATAAATTGATATTAGAAGAGAGTGTGTATGTAAGAGAGAAAACTGGGAGGATATGGATATGTGATGTGCATGAAGTATTCTAGTTAGGTAAAAGTGTCAAATGGCATGATTACAAGAAGCCTCTGGAAAAGAGAAAGCAAAGAGATGAACTGAAGAGATGAGGGTGGATTTTAGGATGCTGTGATGCACAAAGGACATAAAAAAAGACTACAACAAGTGGAGAGGGAGAGATGTATTGAAGCTTGCCCTGTCTAACCCATGTGGCTATATTAATGCAGAGGCAATAATGATGATACATACATACATACATACACACACACACACATATATGTATATTTGTTCAAAGCAAGTGATTCACTCCAACACTATTCACAGTTTCTCATTCAATGCAATCTTGCAGGTGACAACAAAATGAATAACATATTGGACTGTACTGGAAGTTACTACACAATGGTTTACACAATATTTTCATTGGCCACACCCGGTTATGTGGTGTGATGGTTGTGTGCCCAGGTGCATATCAATGTAGTTATTGGGAGAAAGAACTATCGTCTCACTCTTCTTAACCCTTTAGTATTCATATTACTCTGTCAAATGCAATGCTTAATTTATTCACATTATTTTGAATTAATCAGGCATTATTATGTAGCCAAGACATTTTTATGATGTGATTGCTTAGTTTTAGAAAGATAGGAGAAGTGTGAGAGGCCAGATCTGGCCAGTTTTGACATAAAACTGGTTGAATATGACCAGTTTGAATGTTAAGGTGTTAAGGTAGACTGGTTTATAGATTTTTGTAATATATTTTTAGTTCTATTGAAAATTTCTCGAGATGACAACTATTAATGTTTATAGAACAGTAATTTGGTGTTTGAAGTGATCACTAGTGATGGCTTCCCACACAGCCTCAGACTCAACATACAGGCCTACATCAAGTGCCTAGAGAAGGTAGTGCTGCCCTGGGTAAAGAGGGTGGCTAGTGGAAGACCCTATGTCTCGCAACAGGACTCTGTGCCATGCCACACAAGCAGGAGAACCCAGTCATGGCTGTCAGACAAATCCTGTGACCACATCACCCTTAACATCTGGCCACCTAACTTCCCAGACTGCAACCCCTTTGATTATTATGTATGCTGCCACAGTTGAGCGAGAGACCAACAAAATTCTTTGTAACACCAAAGATGAACTGAAGGCAAGGATTATGGCAGCCTTCACCAACTTAAACAAGGAGACCATCCAGAAGAGTTGCAGGAGATTCTGAAGTCGTGTGGAGGTCGTGGTTGAAGCCAATGGTGATTTCATTGAATAAATTTCCTCTTTAGTATTTCAAGAAATTTTTGTGAAATTTTGGTAAATATATCTCTTAAAATGAGATGTTGTTGTTGTTTTTACTTTTGCGTAATTTCGACGACAGTTTATTCACCACAACCTGGTGCCTCAGCATGGCCACAGCTCATTAGCTGAAACTGGAAAAATCAAAATCAAATACACACACACATTAATGACAGTTTGACCCATATCTGGCCCTAATATTCTACTTGCTTTGTATTCAAGCCAGCTAGATCTGGTCTCTCATATCTGCCCTACAATATCATTCTAAAAATATACAATCAAATCATT
This sequence comes from Octopus sinensis, assembly GCF_006345805.1. Taxonomy (NCBI): domain Eukaryota; kingdom Metazoa; phylum Mollusca; class Cephalopoda; order Octopoda; family Octopodidae; genus Octopus; species Octopus sinensis. The sequence continues at coordinate 28,380,842 of NC_043019.1, read as the reverse complement.
GAAATCTCAAAGCTACAGGTAATGCAAGATTAATTCAAAACAATGTGAATAAATAAGCATTTCATTTCACAGAATAATCTGGATGCTAAAAATGTTAAAATTTTGTAGGCAAATAGGATGAACTCTTCCTATTAGAAATCAGAAGCGAGAGATAGGTCCATCTTACGAACCGATGAAACTTTAAGTGATATGGAGCTGAATCAAACTATTATTAAATATATATATGTAACTTCTACAAAATATGGTGGGTGCCATTCTCTTTTGTTTTTATATATATATCGTTGCTATTATGCGAAAGTGTCATCTAAGTCCAAAACATTGCATTTTCAGAAGACAACAAAACAGTTTCACCATTCCATAGCAAAACCATTGTACTGCACTTTGATAATTTTCATATCCTGGCTGAAGCAGCTGGAGACATGATAGTTTGACCAAAGGAACCGTTTATTGCAAGCAAAAATAAATATTGAAAAAAAAAAAACCCATTTGGCCAAATGACAGTTTAACATAATAACAACAATATAGACAGTAATCCCTCAACTATCGCGGGTATTACATTCCAAAAACACCCTGCAATAGGTGAAAATCTGTGAAGGAGAAATAGAAACTGTTTACTTTTTTTTTTATCATTTTTATAATTTGTATATATTTATTTTATTATAAATACAAAAGCACACTACACACTCGCCTCCCGAGTTTCATTTTCCATACAGTATATGCAATTCTTTGTTTACTCATCTACAGTACACTATGTATTTTTTTTTATATATTTTAATTAATGTGTTATACAGTGCAGTACTGTACTGTATATTTATTAAATTTTAGGCATGAAAATGCTTAATTTACACAGAAATAATAAAAATCTAAAAACATATATATACCTATTGGCTGCAGAAACCCATGATATACTAAGGAGTCTGTGATATAAATTTACAGATATTAGCCAGAAAATTCCATGATATACTGAGGACGCAATATATTTATATCTATCTATCTATCTATATATATATATACAGATAGATAGATATCAATATATATATATATAGATAGATATATATCTTTCTATATCTATATAGATATATATATATAGAGAGAGATATATATTTATATAGATAGATATCGCTAGCCACTACACATTCTTTATTTTCTCTCCTCATTTCTTTCTGTTGAAGAGTGTAGGCTTGAAACGTTAAAGAACTTTTCACTTCCCGAGCATTATACTAAAACATCTGTTTGTTGTCTACACCACCTGTCTTTGTCTTTTGTGAATTCTCCCCATATATATACAAATGAAAGACAGAAGATTGAATATACGAGAATTTATTTTTAATCACGACACACACACACACGTGTTGGACTGCTGAACTCTACACTGCTTTTTTCTCTCTCCATTTTCCCTCTTATTCCTTTCTGCCGAAGAGCATTGGCTCAAAACATAAAAGACTTTTCCATTTTTCCTGAGCGCTAGACTAATACACCTGCTTGTTGTTCCTACACCTGTCTTCATCTTTTGTTTTCTGTAAATTTGAACTATATATATATATATAAATATTTACACACACATATAAAGAAAACAAAAAAATGGAGAAACTTTGATGAACAACAATTGACTTACATCAATTATTATTAATTAATTCAATGCAAATAGACTGCAATCTATTTGCATTGAATTAATAGATAATAATTGATGTAAGTGAATTATTGTTCATCAATATTTCTATATTTTTGGTTTTCTTTAAATTTTGATTCTTGATAAGCTCATGTTTATCCTTGTCTTAACCTATAATTTATGGGCATAATATGTTTGCATATGTATGCCCATGGTTAAACATAGGTAATATACCGGTAGTGCAATGGATACTTCTATTCCTTAGACAGTTATTTTAACCTCTAACTCAACTAACCTTATATATACACAGGGGTTGGACAAAATAATGGAAACACCTAGCATCTCAGCATCATAATTTTGAAATACCTATAAAAGCGTCAAAAGATTGTTTGTTTTTATGATTTTTGATTTATTATTAGTGTTGCCTAATATGTTTTGCTAAAATTGTTGTTTCTTTTCAGATATCATCAGAAAAATTCATTAAGATGACAGATTTATCGGACTTTCAAAGTGGTCAAATTGTTGGTGCTTGTATGGCAGGGGCTAGCGTAACAAAAACAGCTGAAATGTTTGGTGTATCAAGAAGTACTGTTTTGAAAGTAATGAGAGCCTTTGAGAGAGAGGAAAAAAAACTCCAAAAGAAAACCAAAACTTTCAGATAGGGACCGTTGGACTCGTACACAAATTGTTAGAAAGAATGACAAAAGTACAGCTCCCAAAATTACTGCAGAGCTTAATGACCACCTCGACAACCCAGTTTTCACAAAAACTGTTCGCCAGGAGCTGCACAAAGCCAGATTTCACAGGAGGGCTGTAATCAGAAAACCACTACTTTCAAAAACAAACATTGCAAAGCATTTATGGTGGAGTAAAAACCTACAGAATTGGTGCCTAGAGAAGTGGAAGAATGTTATTTTCTCAGACAAGTCATCCTTTACCTTATTTCCGACCATTGGCCGAGTACATATGTGGAGATAGCCAAAAGAAGCATTTCACCCAGACTGCCTTCTTCCAACTGTTAAATATGAGGGAGGATCTGTGATGATGGGGGGGGGGGGGGGCTATATCTTGGAAATCTGCCGGCCCAATGGTTTCCCTTCATGGCAGAATTAATAGTCAAGACAATTTAAGCATTTTATCTATCAAATTCATCCTATGGTTGTGGAACTGTTTCTAGAGGGAAACGCAATCTTCTAGGATGATAATGCAAACTTTGTATGAGTCCATACCTCATAGAATTCAAGCTGTAATTACTGCCAAAAGTGGTCCTACCCCATATTAAAATAAATTTGTTTGAAATTGTAAGGTGTTTCCATAATTTTGTCCAACCCCAGTATATATATATATATATATACACACACACATATATATATATACGCATACATACCTACACAAATACTGGTAAATAAGCACGAGAATATTAAAAATTAATGCATAAGAAACTAACTACAGTAAAATTAATTAGCAATACACCTATGGACTAAATTCACTGAAACTGGTAAGTTTCGTTTCCATGGTGAATCCCTGACTAATTAGAGAGAAATAGAGAGGTAGATGATAAAAGTAAATTGTTTTTAAGAAGTCAGTATGCTAATAACCTCATTGTGAGAAATGCATTATTTCTTTTCATGATTACCTCTTAGATGATTTGATCTTCAATTATCATCAGGTGTCTTATTCCTGAATACATTACAAAAAGTTTCTCAATATAAATCCACTCAGGTACTGTCTATCTTTTACATGTTTAATCACTGAACTGTGGCCATGCTGGGACACTGACTTCAAGGGTTTAGCTTAACAAATTGACCCCAAGTCTGATACTTACTCTATTGTTCTCTTTTTGCTGAACTGCAAAGTCACAAGGACATAAACAAACCAATACTGGTTGTACAGTGGTGGTGGAGGACAAACAAAACGCACACATGTATACATACACATGATGGGCTTCTTTCAGTCTACCAAATTCACTCACAAGGCTTTGGTTGGCCCAGGGCTTTAGTAGAAGACACTTGCACAAAGTGCCATGCAGTGGAACTGAACTCAAGAGAACATGGTTTGGAATCAAGCTTCTTAACCACACAGCCACACCTCTGTACATATCTAGGAATAAGACATCTATGATTATTAGAGATCAAATCCAGTCAATGTACTGTTGAAGTAAACAGAAAAAAAAAAAAAAATCACTTCTACAGATAAGTTAATAATAGTCCAAGAAATTTATATATAATCACCTCAAAAGAAGGAAATTTCTAGTTCAGCATCAATTTTAAAATTATTAATGTGACAAAATGAAATAGTATTGAAGACAATCACATTACATAAAAAATATTTGTATTTGTTGATATCTAATGTAATTTTTAAATGAATGAAAATTTGTTGTTGTTGTTTTCTTTTTAGTTTACAGCTTCAGGGAGATAATGCAGATACAATTATATAACCATAACAAACATTTTCAAAAATTAACATATATATATATACACATATATATATATATATATATAACTGAAAATTAAAATACAAAATAAAATGTTGTAGACAAAAAGCTGGTGAGAAGAGATTAGCAACAAATGAATTCAGAATGAACCAACCAACCAATCGACCAATACCAGCAAGTTTACTTTTCCATACATTTTTTTTTTTTCCATTTTCGTTCTCATGAACATTGTCACTAGTGCCACCATCACCACCACCGCCACCATCACAACAACAGCTACATATATCAAACAAAAGTGTTCCCCAGCAGTTGGAAACCAGTAAAAAATTTAATAAAACCTTGTTTAACCCTACTGAAATAATTTCCTCACATTTTAAAGTCCTACAACATTATATAATAGTAGTTGTTGTTGTTGTTGTTGTCCTAGCTTCAGGTGATCAAAGGTGTTCCAGCTATGACCATTCCATCTTTTATTCTGATATGGTGTACAACACCCAATGTGCTCCTTTTGTCCCTTCAGAATTCAGATTATTCTGTCAAATGTAATGATTATTTATTCCCATTGTTTTGAATTAATCATGTAATACCTCATAGAATCAAGACTTCTACGATGTGATTGTTTATTTTCAGAATGACATTATAGGTTTGGTGTGAGAGGTCAGAGCTGGCCATTTTCAACATAAAACAGGTGGAACATTTGTGTCGGATATGGCAATTTTAAATGCAAAAGGATTGAAGATGGGAGGGTGTAATTTGAGGGAGATTTGGCTGCTTTTTCTAGCAGATTCAACAACTACTTGGTGGAATTTGAACTCTGAATATAAAGATGGCCAGAATGCCACTAAGCATTTTTCCCGGTGTGCTATTAGTAGCTCACAATCATCATCATCATCCAGTGTTTTAAATCTGGGTTGTGTCCCTGTTAATGGGGGTGGCTGGATCTACCTCAATGCCATAGAAACTGAGGTAGGCAGGTGCAGCCCACCCCAACCTTTGGGCTAGAAGGTGCGCATGCTCCTTTGCTATCATGGGGCTTTTTTGGAGCTGGATTTTCTATGGGGAGCATGCCCTTGCTTACCCCCCAACCTCAGTTTCTAGACAGGAGTGGTCCCGAGACCAAGGCTTCTACCATGATTTTTGAGAAATGTGGTGGAAAACTAGCTTATGAAGGTAGGAATGCTACTACCTGAGACCCCTTTCGGAGCCCCCCTACCTACAACTATTGCAAAGCACTTTGTATGATACCGTAATAGTTTTGATAATGCACTTCCATAAAATATAATCGATCTTCAGACATGTGCAGCATTTAAACCAGCCATATCTGGCCAAAATATTCTATCTGCTTTATGTACAAGCTCATCAGATCTAACCTTTCACACCTACCCTACAATGTAATTCTAAAGATAAATAATCACATCTTTGAAATCTCAAAGCTACCTAATAAATTCAAAACAACATGAATAAATAAGCTTGACATTACATTTGACATAGTAATCTGAATGCTAAACAGGTTGAGATCTATGCATTGCCTTACACTTACGCTTTTCAATTAATTAAAAAGTCCATGAATCATAAAGAGGATTACATTTTTCAAATTAAAAAAAAAATGTTAAATAACCACAGACGAAAATATTCCTTTGCTTATATCTGTAAACTATTTCCCTAAACAATTTTTCTTGTTATGAAGGGTATCAAGCTGCAGAAACCATGCCAAAGCAGACATTAGAGCTTGGTGCAGTCGTCTGGCTTGCCAGCTCCTGTCAAACAATCCAATGCATGACAGCATGGAAGGCGGATGTTAAACACTGCTGCTGCTGATGATGATGATTATATTGCAGTATTCAAATATTAACAATAAAATGAGTAAGAAATATAATTCATATGATATGTCATAAAAATATGTTTACATTAGTTTTCTTTTTAATACATGCATTTGCAAATAAGTAAGTATTGTTGGTTACAGGGTCCCAAAAAGCAATTATTGAGTCATTACTATAATTCTGATAGCAAGAGTGACAACTAGTATCTGTGAATTCATTCTATCTTTATTACATGCTCACATGTCGTACCATGCCTGCTGTTTCCAGTTATGCATAAAGATATATTTTAAAGAAAGTAAACAATACCCTAGTCCAGGGATCCCCATCAAAACAGGACTGTTGACCAGCACCAGGCCATGGATTATTTAGTTTTGATACACACACAACCACACATGCATATATATATATATATATACATATATATATATATATAAATATATATATCATCGTTTAACGTCAATTTTCCTTGCAAGAATGGGTTGGACAGTATGACCGGGATCTGGGAAGCCAAGAGGCTGCACCAGGCTCCAGTCTGATCTGGCAGTGTTTCTACAGCTGGATGTCCTTCCTAATGTCAACCACTCTGAGTGTATTGGGTGCTTTTTACGTGCCACCGGCATGGGTATCACAACTACAATTTCCATTTTACATATATAATATATATATATATATATATATATGTATATATATATATATATTTTAAGTTTGTTTTACAGGAAACATTTCCGAGTATGCACATATAAGCTCCTGTGCTATTATTCCAACGACCATCTAGTAATTCCAACTTACAACAGCTATTTTAAGGGATAGTACTGAGCTGTGCTGATATAACATATAATAAATATAATAATAATAATCTACAGATGGAATTTCATAATGAACTTCCATCCATGGATTATTATTATTATTATTACTATATCACACACTAGTACCAATAGTGTCACCACACATACCACTATATGAGCAGCCACACAGAGTTTAATTCAGTACACACACCACACACCCTCATGCACACAGACAATATATACACCCACACAAGCACAAAATACCTGAACACAGACAATATATACACACACTCAACATGAATAGACAAAGAAAGTTTCTGCCCACAAATATATACTATACATACGCACACACGTGCACACACAACTGCAACACACAACACACACACAGACTCACTCATCTCCATTCACACATACACACTCACTCACCTGCATTCACACACATACACAAACACACTTGCACACCTTAGCTCATTGGATTACCATTATTATCTCCCTTTCATTCAACCTCTTCATTTCTAGGCATCTCCCCATATTGCACTGCTGAATTCTACACAGTTTTTCTCTCTCCATTTTTTCCTCTTATTTCTTTCTGTCTAAGAATGTAGGCTCAAAATGTAAAAGACTTTTCCAATTTTACCAAGCGTTAAACTAATACATTTGCTTGTTGTTTCTACACCTGACTTCATCTTTTGTTTTTTTTTTTTTGGTTTTTTGTAAATTTGAACTATATATATATATGCAGTCACATGCATTCATACAACCGCAAACTTGAAATTATGACTGAGCCAGTCACCCATACAAGGTTATTTTGAAACATGTTTCTAGCTCAAAACATACATCACAGATCCTTTTTCTCTCATAACAATCCTATATAACAACTATTTACATGTCAAATAATTGACTAAGTACTGAATAAAAGACAGGTTTATAGCAACAACAGTACTTGACTGGTACTTATTTTATCGATTCTGTATGTACGAAAGGCAATGTTTTGAACCACATCGTTATGTAGACACAGGCATTGTTGTGTGGGTGAGAAGTACACTTCACAATCAAGTGTTTCCAGTTTAAATCTTATTGCAGAGAACCTTGGGGCTTGTGTCTTGTAGTTCTAACCTCAAGTAGACCAAATCCATGGAAAAGAATTTAATAGGTTACAGCTCAAGTACTTTGGACATGAGGTTAGAATGTTGCAGGAAAGAATCACAAGATAGGTTCTTCAAGTAAACCCAATCAGCAGGCAACCTAGTGGATAGACCAACAACAAGATGGTTGGGTAATACTCATAATCTCAGTTGGTCATACTTGGGAATCCAGCAGGAAAGTGTAATGATAGTTGTTTCTGGTGCTCCCTGGTGCTAATACTCAGCTGTTTTCAAATGAGGTAATGAGCATAAGCACTTGGTCCGAGGCTATAGTAGAAGACACTAACCAACAGTGCTGCACGGTGGCACTGGCCCTGGAAGCACATAACTGAAAAGCAAACTTCTTACCCACGTAGACAGGCCAATGCCTATACCGTATGGTGTTTATGAAGTAAATAAGAGATTAGATACGAAATGATTTCAAACCATTTAGAAAAAGATATAAATACGAAAAAAATAAAAATAAAAAGATATAATTAAACTAAAAATAATTAATACCACTCCATAGTGATTCTTTAATATTAATCAATATATCAGGGGCCCCCAACCACAGGCTGCAGGTCAGTACCAGGCTGCGAGCCAATACCAGGCTGTGGGCCAGTACCAGGCCATGGGATCATTTGGTACTGGCCTGCACAGAAAGAATAAATTTTTATAATTTTATTCCTCTTTTACTGAATATCACAGTCTGTGTGTTGGTTTTGCATTATATATGCATAATATGGTATATGTATTATATATGTACTAATTAAATGATATTATGCACTTTATTGAGTTCTGTGATACGCATCTGTGGAAAAAGATTGTCTTGTATGAAACCAGTCTGTAGTAGAAAAAAGGTTGGGGACCACTGCTATATATGATAATCTCTAGAAATTCCTTTTTTTAAATCTTTAAAGAAATTTGAAATTATTAAGTTAGTAGAGTTATTAGTAAATGGTAATGCAAATTTCAAGAAATAACTGCTGGGGAACAGCTAAAAAAAATAGTATATTTAAAACAAGGAAACAGAATACTGCAAGAATATAACAAAATTTGAAATATCTGGTACCTGTATGGATGCTGAGTGATTAGGGACGCCTGTAGATATAGAAATAAGTACTGTAAGTAAGAGGAAAGAAGAATTATTTTCACATCAGAATCTGATTCAATGACAGAGATTGTATACAGGAAACAAAAAGAGAAAGCAGAAAGGAACGATATGAAATAAAAAATATATGGTATATAATTGTGAAAATGTCTGAGCCATTTTAATAAGTTTAGAATCTTTTTTTTATTTTTTAGATCATTCTTTTAGATCTGTAACGAAAGAAGAAAATAGAAGTGACTGGAGAGAGTTGGTGTATTGGTTAGGGATTCAGGTATATGAGAATACTAGAGTTAGCACAGTCAATTCATAGAATTTCGTCTCTGCACCAGTGGTCACTATGAGAGGAGTACATGAGTGAAAATAAGTTGTGTATACTGAAGTCACAGAGGAGGATGACTTCAGAGGGAACAGAGTGGAGAGAGAAGACAAGAGATAGCTGAACACTACAACGGCTAGTTGAAGTTCAGAGCAGAGACAGCAGGTGAGTTTAGAAGGACGAGTAAAACATGCTTCTGAAAATTAGAGTTGAAGTAGTTTCTAATTCTTTATATATATATATATATATGTGTGTGTGTGTGGTGTGTGTGTGTGGTGTGTGTGTGTTGTGTGTGTGTGGTGTGTGTGTGTGTGTGTGTGTTGTGTGTGTGTGTGTAGGCGCAATGGCCCAGTGGTTAGGGCAGCGGACTTGCGGTCGTAGGATTGCGGTTTCAATTCCCAAACCGGGCGTTGTGAGTGTTTATTGAGCTAAAACACCTAAAGCTCCAGGGGGTGGTGGCGACCCTTGCTGTACTCTTTCGCCACAACTTTCTCTCACTCTTTCTTCTGTTGGCCTGCTCGCTTAGCCAGCGGGGTGGCGTCATTTGAAGGCTAAAACAATGCAAAGCGCATTGTGACCAGTGATGTGTAGCAACATCTGATAGTCTGGTCGGTCACAGTGATATGTGTGTATATATAGATTAAGATTTCACTTAGGCATAGTGATAGTAACAACCTGCTGTTAGAATTCAATATACAAGAGCCTCAAAATAAAGCATTAGGCAAGTGCAGAGTATAATACGGTATCAAAGATTGACAAGGCAACAGGAATTACACACTTCATTTTTTAAAGACTCTGAGAAAGCTATAAGGTGATGTACAAGCGCTCAGAAACAACTGTAAGCTAATGAAGTTGATTACATAACTCCTGCTTTCTTGTAATTTCTTTAATTTCATATATACATACACATACACACACACACATACTTTCCTATATTTATATATTCATTTGTATGAGCCTGTGTCTACATTGTGGTTTAGCTCTAGCTCAACTCTATTTGAGCAAACAAAGCTATAATGAACAAACATTCCATCTGGGACCATTCCATCTGTTCAGAGGCATTTAGGACTACAACACAGTGTCCTTCCCTTTTAAGATGTGAATGCTTTTGACTGCTATTTTTAACAGGTTGAGTGATTATGTCAAGGCTCTCTTGTCAACTCAAGTTTGTGTACATTTTGTATACATGTGTGTATAAGCACAAAATAATGAAGTTACTTATTAAATTAGAAAATCCATGAATTTAAATCAGAATAACAATCAAAGTGGGAATATAGGGATGCAGAGTTCTTGGTTTTATTTATAGATTTTATTGGAAGAAAAGAAAGGTATACTTTGTTTGAGTATCTAAAGTTGGAAGGTAAAAAGGTGTGTCTAAACAGAATAAAACATTTTCTACGCTAAAAAAAAAAGAGTTAAGATTTCAAGATCATTAGATATAGAAGTGCTGAAATGCAAGATTCATAGAAGCACAGCCATGAAATACAAATAAGTTACAGGCATTGAAGTAAAACATGTTGATAGAATGAAAGGAAATAGCATACATCCATATAATAAAAGCAACTAACAAGGCACAAAATAAAAACAAGATAAAACATGTGAGATAAATATGATTTTTGTACCACAGTAAAGATTTAGCATGAAAATACTAAAACGTTAATTAATGTACTGTTTACTTCTTTTCATAATTAAACAATTTTTTTTTTTTCAAACAACTGTACAGGTTAATTAAAATTCAAGAAGTGTTTAGGTTATTTTGAAGAGGCCTACCTGCTATCACCGTATTAATGCACTCATAAAGTAAGGACATTGCTGATGTGCTGAAATGAAAAACAAAAAGATTTTGTATGTGGGACTGACTTAAGGATTTTGAAAATGAGAAAAAAAAAATCATAGAGGAAGATCAAAAGGTCATTCATGTTGTACTCTTGAAGAGCACCTGTGCCAGTGTCATGTGGAAAACCACATGTACTAGTGCCATGTGGAATTATTATTATTATTATTGTTGACATTGCACAGTATACAATATTGCCAAGTCACAATATTGCCAAGTCACAAGGACCTCACACAGACAGTACTTTATGCAATATGTATGCAGTTCCAAGTAATGCTGAATTATTATTATTGTTATTATTATTATTATTATTATTATTATTATCATTATTATTATTATTTCTTACCTGTGAATTAAATTTGTGAGTGGTTCAATCAATTTTTTTCCAAGTCGAGGTTCAAGTGGAGTGAGAGCACCAAACTAAACAGAAATATGTAATAACTATATTTACCATACTGTACTAACAATGATATAAACAGAAAAATGTTATATATATATAGTTAATCCAAACAAGAAAACACAAAAAAACAAAACAACGCGAGGACGTGGAACAAATATAGTATTATTGGACGCTCAAGAAAGAAGGAGGGTTTAACGTTTCGAGTGGAGCTCTTCGTCGGAAACATAGGAGAAGGAAAGATCCAGAGAAGGGAAGACAGAGGGGAAAAAAAAAATCTCCAACGGTACACACGAGGTCACATTTATATATATATATATATATATATATATATATATATACACACACACACATATATATATATATATATATATACACACACACACATATATATATATATATATACACACACACACATATATATATATATATATATACATACATACATACACACAGTATTCTATAATATAATAGCAATCTTTTGTTAAAAAGAAACAGTGATTATCAGAGAACAATGGAAAAGGTTTCCTAGCAAAGATTTATCAGGTTGACCTAAATTCATAGTTTAACCCCTTTAGCACTCAGATTACTGTCAAAGGTAATGCTTATTTAATTGTATAGTTTTGAATTAATCACATACTATCTCATGGCTTTGAGATTTCAATGATGTAATTGTATATTTTTAGAATGACATTGTAAGGTAGGTGTGAGAAGCTGAATCTGACCAGTTTCAGCATAAAACAAAAAGAATATTAGGCTGGATATGGTTGACTTAAATGCTAAGGGGTGAAAGATTTAAAATCCTCAATAGCTGGCCCTGTCAGTTGGTACATATCTTTTTCTCCATTTCTCTCTCTGTCAGTTTTTAACTCATACTTCATTTCAGGAAGCAAAGGGTTTTGAGAAGCCCACCCACAGGATCACTGCTGTCCAGCAAGGCCACTTAATTGGATCAATGTAGAGATGACAACAACTCTTTCTCCTCAGAACTGTAACCTTCTGAAATTCACTCATTGTCCACTTTGTGTCTACAGATGCGGGCTTACAAATGCTCAAGCAAAAACAGCAACTGGATTAAAGTCACAACCCTGGGAAGACCCGTAAAGGTGATAGGCATTTCCAGTGTATTCCTTTGAATCATCATCATCGTTTAACGTCCGTTGTCCATGCTGGTATGGGTTGGACAGTTTGACTGAGGACTGGCAAGCCAGTAGGCTGCACCAGGCTCCAATCTGATCTGGCAAGGTTTCTACAGTTGGACGTCCTTCCTAATGCCAACCACTCTGAGAGTGTAGTGGGTGCTTTTTACATGCCACCGGCATGAGAGCCAGTCAGGCAGCACTAGCACTGACTATGTTCGGATGGTACTTTTTGCATGTCATTGGCACAAGAGCTAGTTGGGGTGCACTACAAAATATACACCACCACCCTTCCTAGAGTCTGAGGGAGTTAGCACTGGATTGTGTTGACAGAAAGTATACAATAAAGATTGAAGGTTTAATTAGGATTGTAAATCATAGAGAGAGAAAGAATCTGATATTTTGAGACAAACTTTGACTTGAGGGGAAAGTAATTATTTTTCTATGAGTTGATAAAATTTCTCTCTCTCAGATGATTTCCTCTTCCATAAACAAGTAAATAAACATATCTAAACTCTACAAGCTCTTTTCTTCCTGACTCTTAATGATTTTGAAAATAGACACAAGTCCATAAATTTTGATAAAGTGATCTGAAAACTAAAAGGTTAGTGTGAAAAATAAAAATATTATTTAACCTTTTAGCAAAAGAATCCACCTGTTTTATCTTCAAACCGGCCAGATCTGGCCTCTGACACTTACCCTACAATGTTTTTCTAACAACCAACAATCATGTCATTGAAATCTCAGAACCACATGGTAATGCATGTCTAATTCATATCAATGTGAATCAATAAGCATTACGTTTGACAGAGTAGTGTGAATGCTTAAGGATTGAAATGGTTACCAGCTTAAGTAAGACATTCTTAAATATCTTTGTAAAGTTTATAACGAGAAAAAGAAAAAGAAAGAATAAAATGAAATTAAAGAAGCTACACACCAGTTTGATTATCTTGATGAGTACCCAGTTATTAGTAGAACTGGTCATCAGTTTGAAGAAAAGAGGTGCCAGAGAAAGATAATTTTTAGGATTTTTCCGTGCAAGTTCACATATCACATTCACAGCTGCAGACTGGACACCTGAAAGTAAAAAAAAACAAAATATACATTTAAAGTGTGAATGTGGATATTTTAGAAGACTATCTTTATTATAAAGATAAACAGCTGTGACTATGACCATTGCAATCCCTCTCAGATGTGAGAGTCACAGCAGCTGAAGTTCATTCAGATATCCACAGGTTAATCCATATAGAGTGGAGGCGCAATGGCCCAGTGGTTAGGGCAGTGGACTCGCGGTCGTAGGATCGCGGTTTCGATCCCCAGGCCGGACGTTGTGAGTGTTTATTGAACGAAAACACCTAAAAGCTCCACGACGCTCTGGCAGGGGATGGTGGTGATCCCTGCTGTACTCTTTCACCACAACTTTCTCTCACTCTTACTTCCTGTTTCTGTTGTACCTGTATTTCAAAGGGCCGGCCTTGTCACTCTCTGTGTCACGCTGAATATCCCCGAGAACTACGTTAAGGGTACACGTGTCTGTGGAGTGCTCAGCCACTTACACGTTAATTTCACGAGCAGGCTGTTCCGTTGATCGGATCAACCGGAACCCTCGTCGTCGTAACCGACGGAGTGCTTCAAAATCCATATAGAAAAGGCATCAGAAATTACTGTTCTAGTGGGGCTGGAATTCTTGAGAATAATGGTGCAGGTGTAACTGCGTGGTAAGAAGATTGCCTCCCAACTACATGGTTCTAGGCTCAGTACCACTATGTGATGACAAGTGACCGAGACCTTTGGTGATATACCATGCTTGAGAAAACTTGTCAAGCCAAGTGAAATTGTCGTGGCTGATGCCGATGTCATATAAAAAGCACCCATTATACTCTTGGAGTGGTTGGTGTTAGGAAAGGCATCTAGCCGAAGAGACCATGCCAAATCAGACTGGAACTTGATGCAGCTCTCTGACTTGCCAGTCTCAGTCAAACCATCCAACCCATGGAAAGTAGACACTAAACGATGATGATGATGATGATATATGAAATATATATATTTATCATCTGGATTTGAGAAAGGAAGGTAAGGCAGAGCTTAGTTGACATGCTAGTTAACCCATCGCTGGGACCCTAACAGGTGCAACTACACTGGGTCAGAATAGACCTGGGAATAATAGAGGTTAAGAAGTGGTTCCATACTCCTCAAAACCCTGGAACCCCTATACCAGAGTCCCACAACCAGATGCAGTTTAAATTACTTGAGAGAAAAGCTGGACCTAAGAAGCATCAGTTGTGGTGTGCAAGAGAGACGTTTGCGCTGGTATGGTCATGTGGCGAGAATGGATGAAGATAGTTGTGTGAAAAAGTGCCACACCCTAGCGGTTGAGGGAACCTGTGGAAGAGGCAGACCCAGGAAAACCTGGGACGAGGTGGTGAAGCACGACCTTCGAACTTTAGGTCTCACTGAGGAAATGACTAGAGACCGAGACCTCTGGAAGTGTGCTGTGCGCGAGAAGACCGGCAGGACAAGTGAGTCCACAACCCGTGGCCTTCTACATGGGATGGAGCCAGCCTACGTATGCATACTTCCCTTCTTGGGACACAAAACTCTACTTGTGAAGACGTGTTGAGGCAAGTGAGGATCAGAATCGAAATCGATCAATGGAAATTGCGGATGTGCTACCAGTGCCGGTGGCATGTCGAAACTCTGCTTGTGAAGACCATTGAGGCAAGTGAGGATCAGAATCGAAATCGATCAATGGAAATTGCAGATGTGTTACCAGTGCCGGTGGCATGTAAGAGAACTTTCCGTTTCGCGACCGTTGCCAGCACCGCCCCGTTTCGTGTCCGTTGCCAGCCTCGCCTGGCCCTCGTGCCGGTGGCACATAAAAAGCACCATCCATTCGTGGCCGTTTGCCAGCTCTGTCTGGCACCAGTGCGGGTGGCACGTAAAAAGCACCCACTACACTCACGGAGTGGTTGGCGTTAGGAAGGGCATCCAGCCGTAGAAACACTGCCAGATTTGACTGGGCCTGATGAAGCCTTCTGGCTTCACAGACCCCAGTAGAACCGTCCAACCCATGCTAGCATGGAAAACGGACGCTAAATGATGATGATGATGATGATGATTATGTACTTTATTGTGCTTTGTTATGTGCAAGATCCCTTGGTCCATGGAAAAAACCGTCTTGCATGAAACTGGTCTGCAGTGCAAAAAAAAGGTTGGCGGGGGTGCACTGATCTAGAGTATTATGAGAAAAGTTAATTACTAATAACTGATAGGTCTTAAAATGTATAGCACTAAAACTAACATAAGAAAGTTCTACTGATACAAACTTCCAAGAACAAAAATGGTATTAAATTGTACTCACCAGGATCAGGATCCTCTAGCTTTTCTTTTAACCGAGGGAAGGCAGGTCTAAGTGCTTCAGGAAACTGAAGAAATACTTTGTACATGATAAGGACAGCTTTCTTCCTTAGATAAGGCCGGGTCGATGTCATCTAGAAAACAGACAAAGGAATTTATGAAAATAGATGCTCTTATTAAGAATTAAACATAACTATTTTAGAGAATTTTACACTTTCTTTTATTATGGCAGTAACTATGGAAGACTGGTGGGATTATTATTTGTATGGACTTAAAGATTGGTCACTATTTAGTATATAATTTAGTTATTGTAAACAATTGCAGCGTGGAAGGTGTTTGTAAGCCATTTAAGAAACACACAAAAGCCGTTCGATTCACTTCAACATTTAAGTTTAATTTGTCAAAATATTTTCGTTGCTATAAGACCACGACCTGTTCACTGACAAAAATCCGTGCTGCATCACGGATCTATGGCTATAGTAGAAGACACTATGATGCAGCACGGATTTTTGTCAGTGAACAGGTCGCAGTCTTATAGTGACAAAAATATTTTGACAAATTAAACTTAAATGTTGAAGTGAATCAAACGGCTTTTGTGTGTTTCTTAAATGGCTTACAAACACCTTCCACGCTGCAATTGTTTTCGTTCCAGCACACGATCTCAGATCAAATCACTTGCTATGCAAGTACATCTCCTTAGTTATTGTAGATTTACTATTAACACCAATAGAGATATACATAAATTTATGTGTTTCTTGTTGTTGTTTAATTTTAAAGTTAGTGTTTAATCCTGACTATATTTAGATTGAATACTGTTGTACATAGGGTAAATGTGTTAAAGTTGTGTTTTGTTTTTTGGCATGTTTGTTTGCAAACAACACTTCTTTTAGTGCTGTTGACACCGCCAGATTGAATGGTACTGCCCAAGTGTCGAAACCATAATGATATCCATGTGACAGCTGATGATGGAGGTATGTTGGATTGTTGGTACGGCTGTTTTTGTATTATGTGGAATGCAAGTATAGAAGAGAAAAAAATCAAAAGTGTAAAATGAAATAATGATGATTTGCAAGCATCAATAAACATTTTCTTTTACTTACTAAAGTCATAATGTCGTTTGCAAGGTCTCTGGAAAGATCCTGAGATATAAAACAAGCCAATCCATTTAAGGCAACGCCAGAATCGTACATGTTCTGGCTGTTCAAATCCTGCAGAGGAGAGAAAAAAAGATGTTGAAAAATAAATCTGAAAAACAAGTATAAGGTAAAGGGTTCACAACAAATGATAAATTTAAAACTACATGTCTTGGAAGGCTTGTGGAGGAGTGTAGACACAGCCGCCCTTTGCTTCTCACTGAACCAAGTAAAACACGGGCATGGCTGTGTGGTAACAAGTTTGCTTCCCAACCACACTGGGAAGTCCTATTGTGTGGTACCTGGGGCAAGTGTGTCATCTATCATAGCTCCAGGCAAACTGAAGCCATCAGAGTGGATTTGGTAGATGGAAACTGAAAGAAACCCATCAGATATATATATATATATATATGATGGGTGCATCACTCACAGGTTAGTGATTCAAGCTCACAATCATGGGGTAGTGAGTTCGATTCCTGGACCAGGCTGTGTGTTGTATTCTTGAGCAAGACATTTTATTTCATGTTGCTCCAGTTCACTCAGCTGTAGAAATGAGACATCACTGGTGCCAAGCTGAATCGGCCTTCTCCTTTCCCTTGGGTAACATTGGTGACGTAGAGATGGGAAGCTGGTATGCATGGGCGACTGCATTTGCCCAGAATTGTACCTTGGAGGGGAACTTACTAGGTGTAATCCCATGGTCATCCATGACCAAAGGAGTTTTTTCCTATATATATATATATATATATATATATATATATATATATATATATATACACCGGAGTAAACACATAAATGTGAAACAAGGTGGAAAAAAGAGTACTCAAATACCAGGGGTAGAGTAATATGCTTTATTTAAAAGCAGCAGAAATTCAACAAAACCTGTTACTCGGAGTTTCATGTTTCCGTTCGTCGGACAGTTTTGTTATATGTATATATATATATATATATACACACATATACATGTGTATGTATGTGTGCATGTGTGTTACTGTTTCCTTGCCTTGACTTCATGTGATAGTCGTAAACGAATGTCACCATATGCAAGCGGTCCCCTTCATTTCCAGTCTTCCACGGAAACCATATCTGGTCAAGAGGAGTTATTACATTGCTCAGAAACAGTTGAGGGTTGGCAACAACATGATCAGTCCATTGCAGAAATACCACCTCAAAACAAATTCCGTCCAACCCATGAAAGCATGGAAAAGTGGACACTAAATGATGATGATGATGATGATGATAACTTTCACTGTTTAAATATTTACAAGGTTTTCAGGTTACACATGAACAATACAATCCATCTACACAATATGACATGACTAGACATGCATATTTCATCCATTAATAAATTAATACACTTTCGTATACCTGGATCCCTATTATCGGGTTTAATCAATGTACTCTATACTCTGCAGGTATCCGAGTATGTGTATGTGTGCATATCTGCATGTGTGTGTGTGTGTGTGTGTGTGTGTGTGTGTGTGTGTATGAAAATTTTGTTTTTAGTCATGACAGATACAGCCATGCTGGAGCACGACTTTTATGAACATACTCACACACAATACATATCTATACACTTACAGAAATCTAATTGTATGTACACATACGCACACACATTTGTATGTACACACACACGTGTGTATATATATATATATATATACACACATATAAATACATAGATACACACATAAATATACATATATACATACATATATAAACAAATACATACACTTACATATATACACATAAATACATACACTTACATATATACATACATATATACACATAAATACATACACATATAAATACATACATATACATATATACAAATAAATACATATATGTATTTATATGCATATAAATACATACATACACATATAAATACATGCACACACATATAAATACATGCACACACATATACATATATGCATTGATATTCAAGGAATAAAAACAATTTTTAAAAAATTTGATTCTACCTTTCGAATCATGTTTGTCGTTAGCATTAAAACATCAGTCCCTTCGTGGAAACTTTGTGATGCTGCTAAATAGCCAATTCGCTGAAAAGAATGAAGTGAAGAGAATTAGAATGATATTATCAGCTGCTAAAATTATCTAAAATACTTTAAACATTGCATCTAAAACTTCTGAAAACAATTTCATGATTTGAAACCGCAATAGAAAACTGCCTGTCCACACCTGCCTCTCCATGAAACTTTGCAGTAATGTGGAACCTAAGCCACCTGTTATTAAATTATAAAATTCCAACAAAATTTGTTGAATCCTGCTTTCTTTTGTTGACTCACTCATTTGTCTGTGAGTGTATGTGAACACACACATACACATATATAACATTAAGAAGGACATCCAGTCATAGATACCACGCCAAAGCAGACAATTGGAGCCTGGTGAAGCTCTCCAGCTGGCCAGCTCCTGTGAAACAGTCCAACCCATGCCAGCATGGAAAACAGACATTAAATTATGATTATTATTGTTTGTTCCTTCTCGAGTTATGCCTGGCTCATAAGGGCCGGTTTCCTGGTTTCTTGGCGTATAGGTTCCCCACCTGGACGGGACGCTGGTCCATCGCAGGTGAGCTGCAAGATGCAGGAGGAAAGAGTGAGAGGAAGTTATAGCGAAAGAGTCAGCAGAAGTTTCGCCATTACCTTCTGCCGAAGCCGCATGGAGCTTAGGTGTTTCGCTCATAAACACATATCGTCCGCTCTGAGATTCGAACCCGCGATCCCTCGACCGCGAGTCCGCTGTTCTAACCACTAGGCCATGTGCCTCCACAATGATGATTATAATGATGTATGTGTATACTATGTGTGTGTGTAAATATATATATGAGTGGACAAATGAAAGACGGACACTCAACCGATTTATTGGGAGTTACATGTATGGATCAAAATAGTTTGATTCAAATTTGTTGGTACTCTTGAGTTTCAAGTGCAATGTTAGTTGGGAGTCATTTTGAATTCAAAACGGCTGAAGACTAGCATCGTACTTGAAACTCAAGTGTACCAACGAATTTGAATCAAACTGTTTTGATCTAGATATATATATGGAAATTGTAGTTGTGATCCCCGTACCGGTAGCATGTAAAAAGTACCATCCGAACATGGCCGATGCCAGTGCCGCTTTGACTGGTTTCTGTGCTGGTGGCATGTAAAAAGCACCATCCGATCATAGTCAATGCCAGCTCCTCTGGCCCCTGTGCCGGTGGCACGTAAAAAGCAGCACTGCACTCTCGGAGTGGTTGGCATTAGGAAGGGCATCCAGCTGTAGAAACACTGCCAGATCAGACTGGGACCTGGTGCAGCCTCCTGGCTTCCCAGACCTCAGTCAAACCGTTCAACCCATGTCAGCATCGAAAACGGACATTAAACGATGATGATGATGATATACACAACAGGTTTCTTTCAGTTTCCGTCTTCCAAATCACTCACAAGGCTTTGGTTGCCAAGGGCTATAAACCAAGGCACATGTCCAAGGTACCATGCAATGGAACTAAACCCAGAAGCTCATGTTTGGGAAGCAGATTTCTTACCATATTCTTACCATACACCCAAAAATGCATTTTGTGGTTAATTTATAAATAACAGAATACGTAAAGGAATGTTGATTCTAAAGTGTACAATAAACAATGAGTTAATAATCAAAAGCTACATGAGAAAAATAACAAAATCACAGTAGGGTTTATTCCTCAAAATGGACATACCTTAAATGTAAACTTTGAAGAACTCATTACTTCTATGATGTTGAATGCAGCCCAGCTAATATCATAACCAAGCATTTGAAGCTGAAAAGAAAAAGAAACAAACATTTTTATTGAATTATAATTACCATTATTATTGCTATTAAGGCAGCGGCAAGCTGACAGAATCAACAGCAAGCCAGGCAAAATGCTTAGTGACATTTCCTCCATCTTCATGTCCTGAGCTCAAATTCTACCAGGGTTGACTTTGCCCTTCTTCCTTTCAGGGATAAAATACTGGGGTTGAAATTGCTGCCCTTGTGGCAGAATTTGAAACCATTATTATTATTATTATTTCTCTTTATCACAGGTTTTGTTGGAGCTCCTGGAGTTTTGCATGTGTAGCGGGCTTATTACCTGCAGCCTGTGGTACCATGCTATTCATTCTTTTCAGTTATCTAATATTTTAGAATCACTGATCTACAGTCTCAATCACGCTTGGGAATCCAGCCAGAAAGTCTAATGACAGCTGCTTCTGGTAGGACCCTATGGAGAAGGCACCTGATGACACTACCATCATGACTCTCAGAAGAATAATAAGCAGAGAAGATGCTCTTGATACAATTCCTAATATTTCATTCTAAAAATATAATAGGAAACCAGAATCAAAGGCGTCTATAGGTATGAAAAAAAATGGAGTAGTGAGTTTGATTCCTGGACCAGGCTGTGTGTTGTATTCTTGAGCAAGACATTTTATTTCATGTTGCTCCAGTTCACTCAGCTGTAGAAATGAGACATCACTGGTGCCAAGCTGAATCGGCCTTCTCCTTACCCTTGGGTAACATTGGTGACATGGAGATGGGATGCTGGTATGCATGGGCGACTGCATTTGCCCAGACTTGAACCTTGGAGGGGAACTTACTAGGAGTAATCCCATGGTCATCCATGACCAAAGGAGTTTTTACCTATATATAGAGTGGCTGTGTGGTAAGTAGCTTTTTAAGTGCCTTTTAAACTTTAACTGACTTAGAGAATGTGAAATTTTGCTGTCTCACAATTCTTTCAGCTTTTCTCTGAAGAAGGACTCCACCTGAAACATTGGGTTTTCCATTCCCCCATGGCAAGTTCACTGTACTCCTTTTATCAATGAACCTCACAGAAGCAATGACTAGTAACCGAGATCTTTGACGATGTGCTCTTCTTAAGCCAAGTGCACCTGTGCTGGTGGCATGTAAAAAAAAAAAAATCAACCTTTGAACATTGGGCCTGACGTAGGCAGAGTGGCTGAGTTCCTTTCAGGTGTTGGGCCTGACATAGGCAAAGTGGCTGAGTTCCTTTCAAGCGTTTGGCCTCACAGAGATAAAGTGGCTGAATCAAACTGTCCAACCCATGCCAGCAAATATACTTATCCTTTTTTGTAAGATTTTAAGATGAAGCTTGAGTAAGATTTTACAGCTATTTCTAGCAAGTAAAGCAACTACATAGGGACTCCTGCATCAGCTTGCTGTGGTTGTGATGACAGAGCTGGTGATTCTAACGATAGTGGTAGCAAATGGCAATGTTGATGTTGCAGATAAGTTGAGAGTTTTGATAGTACTGATAATGGAGCTGGTGGTGGAGGTCCCAGCCTAATAATGATGGTAGTAGTGCTGCTGCTACTGATGATAGTGGTTGTAGTGGTGTTAATTAAACAGCAATCACCCATTTAGCAATCAGAACTAATTACTCCACTAAAATTATACCTCTTGATCTACAATTTCAAACTGGGGGGTTGAGATCAAGTTAGTAGTTTCCAGTTTGTTAGATGCATAATTAAAATCACCATCTGTGTATTGTATGTAACATCTCATACACCACTGAAAGCAGTACTCTGGATTGGACTTTCTTTATCAACCCCAAAACAATGAAAAACAAAGTCAGCTTCAAGCTGGGCTTGAACTCGGAGCACAGAAAATCAGAACAAATACTGCAGACCATTTGATCTGATGATCTAAAGACTCTTATTTCCCTGCCTACATTGTTCAATGTGTGCTTCATTCTTTTACCTTTTAAGGTAGTAGGGTGAAATTTGAGGAATTTGGCAAGTATTTCTAGCAGGTCAAGCAACCACACTTG
Source organism: Octopus sinensis (assembly GCF_006345805.1). Classification (NCBI taxonomy): domain Eukaryota; kingdom Metazoa; phylum Mollusca; class Cephalopoda; order Octopoda; family Octopodidae; genus Octopus; species Octopus sinensis. The sequence continues at coordinate 28,357,974 of NC_043019.1, read as the reverse complement.
AAGATCTTTCATTCTCGTTGACTGATTAAGAATGCCATTCAGTTTAGCTCTTTAGCATTAAAACCAGCCACATCCAGCCTCTCACAATGTTATTCTAATATATATATATATATATATATATATATATATATATATTCGTACTGGAAGTCACTTGACCCTGTTATCTCCCCTACTGTCCCTCTCGCGTCTGACCATTGTCCGAAGTCAGGACGCCATGATAGATCGCTAGCTCCTACACACATTTTTTTCTCTCCTTGTTTTTTTCTGTGTATCTTTCTGTTGAAGAGCGTAGGCTTGAAACGTAAAAGACTTTTTTTATTCCTGGACACTATACTAATACATTTGTGTGTACTCCACCTGCCTTCGTCTTTTGTTTATTTTCGTAAACTTTCCCTTTATATATATATATATATATATATATAAACATTTAATGTCTGCTTTCCACGCTGGCATGGGTTAAACAGTTTGACTGAATCTGGTAAGATGGAGAGCTGCACCAGGTTCCAGTCTGATTTGGCATGGTTTCTACAGTTGGATGCCCTTTCTAATGCCAACCACTCCAAGAGTGTAATGGGTACTTTTTTATGTGCCACCAGCATGGGTGCCATTTACATGACACTGGCAATGGCCATGACTAGTAATGAGCTTCTGCAGTTGTCAATTACCAATTTCGCTCACAAGGAATTAAATGCTCAGGCTACAGTAAACAACATTGGTCCAAGATGCCATGCAGTGGGACTGAACCTGTAATCACACAGTTGCAAAATGAGCTGCTTAACCACTTTGATATGCCTTTTAACCTTCACCATCCAGATTACTCTCTCAAATGTAATTCTTATTTATTCTCATTATTTTGAGTTAATCATGCGTTATCTTGAAGCAAAGAGGCTTTCATGATGTGATTGCTTGTTTTTAGATTGATATCGTATAGGTTTAAGAGGCCAGATCTGGACGATTTCCTCTCAATCGAAGGAGAGGAGCTTTCTCCGTCTGGGTTGCGGATCCATGGAACAAGCTGCCAGACGAGATGGTGAAGATGCCGACGACCGCTTTGTTCAAAGTCTCCCTTGACCTCAAGTGGCCTGAACTCTTTACATGAACACCACCCTGTACATAACTCCATGTCCCCCTACATGGCCTTGCTTTTTGCTTTTGAGCCAAAAAATTAACTAACTAAGTTTTAATAAAAAATGGCAGAATATTTAGGCTGGATATTGCCAGTTTGAATGTTAAAAGGTTAATATTTTAAAAGATTAAAAATCAATTTTAAGTTAGCTCTCTCCTGCAAAATAAAAAGAAAATTAACCAAGTGAAGAAAATTCATGTTTTACAAACAGGTAAAAACAAAACAAAACAAAACAAAAACTAATAAAGAATTTATAAGAAATGGTGTATATAAATAAACAAATGCTTACATATGTTAATTTGTTTACAGCATTGGACTTCACAGCCATGTTATCTTGTCGAAGCTCTTGTTTTATTTCATCCAGGCATTCTGCTATGTATTTTGCCTGCCAATGTAATAAAATAATAAAGTTATAGAAATACATTAACAAAGAGAAAAATTATTTTATGGTAAAATTGCGAAAACCATCCACCAAATCTCAGCAATCATTCACCCACATTGCTTCATTCATTTGCAATTCCAGTCAATAACAGTTTAGGTTCGTTTTTTTTTTCCTCTTTCTTTTTTGTTGATTTTTTCTTTTTTTTTGTTTTTTTCTTTCCTTCTTTTTGCATGCAGTCTGCCAATATTTTTAATATTCAAACATTTCCTCGTCGTTTTCACTTCCTTTCCCCCCCCCATGACTCCATTGCACATCCAAAATTATAATTAACACTTCAATCAATGCAAAGTCCTCCAGATTTATTCATATTTTCAATGATATACAATCCGATTCTCCTATGAAAGGAGAAACTATGTTGCTAACAGAGGTAATTATACTATAAACCTCCTACTATCCACCTTTATTTTTAACCACTCTGCCATTACCAGCCTCCCACAAGAAGCTTGCATACATGTGTGTATACTCTTTACTCTTTTACTTGTTTCAGTCATTTGACTGTGGCCATGCTGGAGCACCGCCTTTTAGTCGAACAAATTGATCTCAGGACTTATTCTTTTGTAAGCCTAGTACTTATTCTATCGGTCTCTTTGCTGAATCGCTAAGTTACAGGGAAGTAAACACACCATCGGTTGTCAAGCAATGTTAGGGGGACAAACACAGACACACAAACATATACATGTATATATATATATATATACAACGGGCTTCTTTCAGTTTCCGTCTACCAAATCCACTCACAAGGCTTTGGTTGACCCGGAACCATGTGGTTCGTAAGCAAGCTACTTACCACACAGCCACTCCTATGCCTATGTATATGTGTGTGTTTGTGTATGCTGTTTATCTTTTAATTGCTTCAGTTATTGAACTGCAGCCATTCTAGAGCACCACTTTCAAGAATTTTAGTCAAATGAACTGACTGTAGAACCTTCTTTTTAAGCCTGGTAATTATTCCATTGATCACTTTTGCCAAAAACTGCTTGTTTCAAGGATTAAAACAGACCAACACCAGTTATGAAGTGGTGGTTGGGAACTAACACAAAGACACACACAAGTGTATATATATATATATATATATATATATACACACACACACAATCACACACATGGTGTGTAAGGTATTTGAGGACATACCTTTTTGGGGTCATTGCTGCATTTTTTGCTAACTCAGTATAATCTTTGTTTCAGAATATAATAATGGTAGACTCTCAGCTTGTTCAAGAAATGAAGAGGCATGCTGTTATTGTGGTTAGAAACGCTGAGCATAGTGATTTAAAAATATCTCGATTTTTAAACATTGCCAGATCTTTTGTCTACAAGGTTTGTAAGGAGTTAGAGACTGAAGATGGAAATGTATCCCCAGTATCAAAGCATAAAAAGCACTCTAAGTGCTCTGAAATCATCAGAACACTTGAATTTATCCAGCAAGTTCAATCCCAGAAAGTCCATGATGTCAATTGCAAAAAATTTCCATGTATCACAAGGAACAGTCAGAAATGTTGTCCACAAAGACATCAGACATAAATCATATATAAGGAGGAAAGATCAATTTGTCAGAAAAAGCAAAAGAAAAGTATATCAGATCTAAAAGGCTCTTAAACAAACTGAAAAATCCAGCAGAAGAGGATTTGATTTGGTTTTTCACAAATGAAAAACACTTCTACCAAGATCAAAAAGTTAACAGAAGAAATGACAGATAGTTATGTGCAGACTTCTGAAGTTCAAAGTGTTATGTATACAAAATTTCCTGCAACTGGCATGATTTTAGGGGTTGTCAGCAATGAAGGACATGTGATGCCTTACTTCTTTCCACAAGGCCTTAGAGTTAACTCTGCCACCTACACTGAGGTCCTGGAAACAATTGTTAAGCCCTGGATAGACAGTGTATTCAATGGAAGGCCACATGTGTTTCAGTAAGACTTTGCACTATCACACATGGCTCTAGTAACACAGGAATGGATGGCTGAAAATTTTTATGATCACATAACCCCCTAATATTTGGCCTCCTAATTCCCCAGATTTCAATCCATTGGACTATTACAAGTGGAACATTGTTGAGAGAGAGGTCAATGAACACACCCATAACACCAAAGATTCTTTGAAAGTTGCCGCAGTCAGAGTAATGTCCAAAATGAACCAGGACCACTTGATTCGAGCATGTAGATGATTTAGATCTTATATAGAAGCAGTTGGTGAAGATGAAAGTGGCTTTATTGAATAACATTATAGAAAAGAAGGTTTATTTTTATCTTCATAGCATTTTTTGATAAATAAAGTTATTATCTGCTATTATATACCTGTTTTTTGATAAACATAAATCTATCCTCAAATATCTTACGCACCCTGTATACACATAGACAATAGACAGGGTTGTTTAAAAAGAATGAACTGATTTCATAGCGCAATATTTTAATAGGGAAAAGCAATAGAAAACTCCAGCTAAGTCACAAGTATTTACTCACAATCAACTTTCATTTCCTGTTTTACAAGTATTCAATGTGGCCTCCACCTGCAGCACAGGCTACATCAATATGATAAGAGAATTCCTTCCAGATGCATATCAGCATATCGCGATCCACTGAGTCGATCACTGTTTTTATTCAATGTTTAAGGTCATCGAGGTTAGTGGGTAGTGGTGGGACATCAATGCGATCTTTTACACATCTCCACAAGAAAAAAAAAAATCACAAACATTGAATAACAACAGCGATCAGCTCAGTGGATTGTGATATGCTGATACGTGTCTGGGAGAAGTCCTCTTATTGCCTTGATGTTGCCTGTGCTGCAGGTGGTGCCCACATTGAAAACTTATAATACAGGAAATAAAAGCTGATTGTGAGTAAATACTTGTGACTTAACTGAAGTTTTCATTTGCTTTTCCTTATTAAAGTAAAGTGTGTGAGTTACTAACCTAGTTAGTAATGTAGGAAGGTGAATATCACCAATTTCTTCGGATGATACGGCTTTTCAAAATGCTGCGCTGTATTACAATAATGCTTTAAGGAAAAGTGGATTCTCGGAGACGATCCAGTGTAGTCAAGTTAATTCTAGCAATAATTGGCTACGTAGATCTAGAACTAGGAAATTTTTGTGGTTTAACCCCGCATTTAATATAGCCTTCTTTCATTTGTCCACTCGCATGCACATATATAATGAAATCGGTTCATTCTTTTTGAATAATCCTGTATATCTTTTGCTTGTTTCAATCATTAAACTGCCGCCATGTTGGGGCACCACTCTGAAGGATTTTAGTCGAATGAATTGACCCCAGTACTTAATTTTTTTCTAAGCCTGGTACTTATTCTATTGGTCTCTTTTGCTGATCTGCTAAGTAATGGGAAAGTAAAAGCACCAACACCGGTTGTCAAGTGGTGATGGTGGGGGGAACAAACACATGCACAAAGACATACACATTTTCTGTCTACCATATCCACTCATAAGAAGACACTTGCGCAAGGTGCCACGCAGTGGAACTGAACCTGGAACCATGTGGTTTGGAAGCAAGCTTCTTACCACACAGCCATATATATATATTTATATATATATATAATAATAATAATAATAATAATAATAATAATGAAATTATTGTATACAGTGCTCAGGTGCACCACAACTTGTCAGAAAGTGCATATAAAGTACATGCAGTAGTGTAGAAATGTCTGGAAAGTGAACATGCTTGTGTGTGTATCAAGTGTAGTGCTGGCGAATCTCAGGAAGCATGGAAGTTTTGAAGGATGCAGTGCTCCGACAACTAACAACCAATGCCGGCAGTTTGTTCCATGCTTCAGCAACTCTCAGCGTGAAAAAATGTTTCCTGAAGTCATGGGAGCTGTGCTGTTTTCTTACTTTGTAAATATGTCCACGGGTATAAATACACACACATACACACACATAATTAGTTTAGAGAGACAAGATGGAGTCTCAATACAAGGAAAAAAAGAGATGAAGTTATGAATGGAACAGAGGCTGGAAATGAAAACCTGGTAATAAGAGAAAATGGAAAGGCTAAAAACATGAAAATTGGGGTGACAGGGGTATGGTGTAAATGCTAGAAAAGCATTTGGGGCAACAAGAAGAAAGGAGGAAAATTATAGGGAGAGAACAAAGGATAAACAGTCAGAAAGGATGGCTAGAAGATAAGACAAGGGGACTAATGCAGAATGCAAAAACATATGGCAAGGTTATTTAGAAGATAACATTAGGAATTGAGAAGAAATCTGTGGAGAGTGAAAGAGCGAAGGGTAAAGGAGGAGAAAAGGAAGAAAAGCACTGGGGGTGGTGGTGTAAGTAGGTAGTGTAGATTACAAAAAAAAGAAGATGGATGCAACAGAATGTAGGAGACGATAAACAAAGTTGTCAGTTGACCATATAGTGGGGAAAATATTGAAATAATACTTTTCAAGTTGTACAAGAAACATATAAATAATTATTTAGATCATTTAAAGCAGGAGTCCCGAGCATCAACTGCAGGCCTTGGATCATTTGGTTCTAGGCTGCACAGAAAGAATTTTTCAAAATTTTATTTTTATTTTGACTACTGTAGTCTGCAGAGTGGTTTTGCATTGGATTCAAGCCTCTTCTCCTTATCTCCTCAAAGACATACAGCATCTCGAAAGAGTCCAGAAGCTGGCTACCCGCATGGTTCATGGTCTCAAAAATTTGCCCTATGAAGAAAGGCTGAGGACGCTCGACCTTTATTCTCTAGAAAAACGCCACCGCCATGGTGATCTCATTCTCGCCCATAACATCATAAGCGGAAAGTGTAACCTCTCAAAAGAGCTGTTCTTCACTCCTGCTCCAGAGCTCTACCTGCAACGATTTCATCTCAATCGAAGGAGAGGAGCTGTCTCCGTCCGGGTTGCGGATCCGTGGAACAAGCTGCCAGACGAGATGGTGAAGATGCCGACGACCGCTTTGTTCAAAGCCTCCCTTGACCTCAAGTGGCCTGAACTCTTTACATGAACACCACCCTGTACTTAACTCCATGTCCCCCTACATGGCCTTGCTATTTGCTTTTGAGCCAAATTAACTAACTAACTAACTAACTATATGTATTATTATATGTAATAATTAAATTATATATTATGCACTTAATTGTGTTTTGTTATGTGTGGAAATTGGTCCATGTTGCAAAAAATGGTTGGAGACCATTAATTTAACATGCTTTATATAATGAAACAGTTACAATTAAAATAATTTAAGAGTTGTTTACAGGAATTAAGATAAAGTTATTCAATTCAAAGTATAAAAGAAATTTTTAGATAGGAAAAAGTGAGGAAGATAAAAAGAAAGAGCAATAGAGAGGAGGGAGGACAAAAGAAGAGATGAATAAAGAGTGTGGGAGAGGATTAAAGAAGAGGGGGGAAGGAGGAGAGGGAATGGATGATACACAGCAGTTGGCCATCTTTAAAGAAAGGAAAAAAAGGTGATTTAAAAAAACTATTTAAAGCATTAAAATTATTTAGTTAAAAATAATTACAAGACGATGGTTCAGCTTCATTACAAGATACAAGAAACATTTTAAAAGTAATTTAAAATTTAAATCTCTTAATGTAATTAAAACAGAGAGAAAGACAAGAACAATTTCTTCTTTTTAACATTGTAAAGAGTTGAAAGGTCATCAAATAAGGAGGTCAGAGGATAAAATGACCCATCCAGATATAATTCTGATTGTTAATAAAATGAACCTTTAGGCAATAAATGGGTTGATGGACAGAGGTTACAGGGCAGATAACCAATAATTTAACCCTTAAACTACGAAAATAAATTTCATGGATATTCCATTAATGATGACAAATATCTACCAAGAAATAGAATTGCTATTTTCTGTGAGTCATGCTGCTTCAATAAACTCAACATAACTCAACAAAAAATAGTTTCAACTTGACATTCTTGAATAAGACATCAATTGGTATATAAAGCTGCTTTTCGCAGTTAAGGGTTGGGAAATTTTGAATGGATATACTTTCTGCAGTAAAAGGGTTAACTAAATGTGGGTCATGACAAGAGAAAAAATGAAAGTGAAGTAGCCCAAGACCTCAAAAATAAAAGGGATATGGGTCAGCGAAAACCAAGACCTCAAAATAAAGGGAGCAGGGAAAATGGTCAGCATAAGGAGGTGGGATAATTAAAACGTAAATAATCAAACAAAAGAGGATGACAATAAGCCCAATAGCAGAAAACAAAAGTGTAAACAAATATAAAAATATAAAATACAAAAATACTAGAATGCCATGAGGTTATAAGGTGTATGTTAGGAGTAGGAAAAGCTTAAAATAAATGCATTAAAATGGTTGGTTGAGTGGGTATCAGTAAATATTGATGTTGGGATTAGGAGGCAATAATGAGTGTCCAAGAGTGTGTGTAGGTGTGGCAGTAAAAGAAAATGGAGAGAAGGGGTAGGATACAAGCTGGAAGTACTTGTAAGTTTTAAAGATTTTATGATTGCACAAAAACCTTTTAGGTTGTCGAGGTGAATTTCCTATAGCTGGATGCCCTTCCTGTCATCAACCTTCATGTTTCCAAACAAGGAAATGTTTGCTCATGACCAGGAATATTTTCAAGAGAGATAGGAAATGAAGGACAATGCTTGCATAACAGTGACGTTCATTCTATCACTATTACATGAAGGCAAAAAGACAGTAACACACACATACAAATGCACACATATATATGATGGGCTTCTTTCAGTTTCCGGTGTAGAGGACACTTGGCCAAGGAACAGAATCTAAGACCATGTAGTTGGGAAGCTAAATTCTTACCACTCAGCCATGTCAGCACCTAAGGAGGACCTCCCTTCAGTCATGAATAACTATGGGATTGTACCTTAAAAGATCCCCTCTGCGGCACAAATCCAGGCAATGTTGTTTATGGAAGACCAGCATCACTCACGTGCATACCAGCCCCCTCTCCACTCCACTGAAGTTATCCAAGGGAAAGAGAAAGGCCAATACAGCTTAGCACCGGTGATGTTGCAGCTGAGTGAATGGAGCAATGTGAAATAAAGTGTCTTGCTCAAGAACAAACACATAGCCTGGTCTGGGAATTGAACTCACTACCTCATGACTGTGAGCCTGATGCACTAACCACTGAGCCATGCACCTTCAGGATGATTAAAAAGTGAGCAAAGGGAAATAATTCAAATGGGTCAAAGCAAAGAATTAAGATAAATCAATTGAGGAAGGATGTACTGAATACTGTATGTTAAAAAATAATTTTTTTCATTTGAAATTTGCCTGAGATGCAGAAATGAAAAAAAAAAAAAGAAATCTGGCAGCAATTGTTAACAACTCTAAAAGAGAGGCAATAATACCACATATATACATAAATGGTGGTGATGGCTCTCCATTGTTTAGTAAGTATTCAGTTTCTGATTGACTGAATTACTTGCTCCTGAATTAAAGTGTAAGTTGGAGAGTATTCAACAGACCAAGGAACATGTAGCATAATTCTCAGGTAGATTCAACACAATACAATGGGTTGCAACAAGGCTGTATCATTTTGAGTTCCATGTGTAGTCCACCTGTGGAGCTTCAGTACAGCTTCTGTTTGCCCACTTTCACTCACAAGGTAGGAACCAACCTGATGTTAAAGAAAATGACATTTGGCCAACAACTCATGCAGTGAGACTGAACTCAGGTCCTCGTGGTTGCAAAGTGAACTTCATAAGCCTTTCAACCATATTGCATCTCCACACATACACACACACCACTGGCATCATTTAACATCTGTTTTCCATGCTGGCATAGGTTGATAGGAGCTGGCAAGCCAGAAGACTGCTTTGCCATGGTTTCTACAGCTGGATGCCCTTCCTAATACTAACAGGTGTACTGAGTGCTTTTTACATGATACCAGCACCAGTGAGATCACCAAGTAACTTGCAAGACAAAAGCCATCAACTGATGGTGGAGAGAATAGCATTGAGGAAGATGACTTTGTGCCAAGCGATGAGAGTTTAAAGTATGATGGAGGTACAGAAACAGGCATCACGAGTGCATGCATGCATGCACACACACAAACACACACACATCATTATCCTCATTTCAAAAATTCATTTCTATTTTCATGCTTGCATGGACACATGAAATTTGGTGAATCTACAGCTGGATGCTCTTCCAGTTGCTGGTTCTCTCCTATTTTCAAGCATATTCTGTTGTTCCAATCTTCTGTGAAAACTTATCTGGTCATTGAGAGTGTTACCTTGCTAAGAAACAGATGAGAATTGGAAATAGGAAGGGCAGAAATCTGGCTTAAATTCGTCCAACCCATGCAAGCATGGAAAAGTGAAAGTTAAATGATGCCGATTGGTGTTGAGCTAAAAGATTTTTTTAAATATATGCCATACAAAAATGTATGAATGAGTACAGTGAAGGAATTGAAGGAAATTGATGATATAATTACAGTTTAGACCTTTTGTTCCTGTTTATACATTTAATGTTTTGAAAGAAATATTGTGGTGTTATAAATCAAGATTAGTAAATGCTTCGGTTATGGTATGTTAAAGGTAAGATGTAAAAAGCAAAGATTAATACAAAATGAACAGAAAATGAAATAGCTAATAGTAGTACTACCAGACTTCTTACATCAGCACCCTGTGAGTAGAATTAAAAAGATATCAAGCTGAAGTCAATAATTATGCAGATATTAAAGTTATGTCATTATATAGTAATGGTTATAAAATAAAGTTAATGGCTTTTAAGAGAGGAATTATAATATAAGTTCAATACTCAAGATGAAGGTGAAATATATTTACTAAGAGTTAATAATGTTAGTAGATTACAGAGGCATTTAATTATACTTATATTGTCTGGCATTCAAGTTGAATTTTTCCAACCAAAATTTACAACCCCAAAAAGTAGGTTGACTTATACACCAAAACAGCTTGGCAAGACCAAAATTTTCAAGTGAAATGCTACAGGATTTGGAAAGAGAGTGACAATGTTTGTATATTTACACTATATACTATGTTGACTTGTATGCCAGAAAATACAGTATATAGAACTGTGTCTATAAATTTAGAAGTGGCAAGCAATGTTGTTAATGAGAAATTTATATATTCATCATCCTCAATAGATATTTTAGGAGTAGATAAAATTGGGCAATGTAAACAAATGACTATGATTTTGTTTTAAATTAAGTTAAAGAAATGATGTATGACAAATCAAATTAAGCAAGGGTAACTATCATGAAGAAGATTCAGAAAAAGATAGCAAAGAGGTAATAGATAATAATATGAAATCAGAAGCAGTGAAATACAACAGATCATAAGTACAGTAAAAGTACTTCACAGTAGAAATTTGTGATGCAAATAATGAAGATGATAAAATTAATGTACATATATTAGAATTTATAGAAAAGGACAAGAAGAAAATTGATATTGCAGCACAGGGTTTAATGTTGCTAATATACAAAATGTTAGTGTTTTTCTCAAATTATAGTGAGAGTGTTTTATTAAAATATTGATTTAACTGTTAGGAGATATATCTTTCTGGGTTTTACAAGGAACATTCAAACTGTAAAGGAAACATTTCAACAGATATGTTCTTATAAAGAAAAGACAGTCTTCAAAAACGATAGGTGTGATTTAAAGTAGGAGGGAAGCACTCCGTCGGTAACGACGATGAGGGTTCTGGTTGATCCGAATCAACGGAACAACCTGCTCGTGAAATTAACGTGTAAGTGGCTGAGCACTCCACAGACATGTACACCCTTAACATAGTTCTCGGGGATATTCAGCGTGACACAGAGAGTGACAAGGCTGGCCCCTTGAAATACAGGTACAACAGAAACAGGAAGTAAGAGCGAGAGAAAGTTGTGATGAAAGAGTACAGCAGGGATCACCACCATCTCCTGCCGGAGCCTTGTGGAGCGTTTAGGTGTTTTCGCTCAATAAACACTCACAACGCCCAGTCTGGGAATCAAAACCGTGATCCTATGACCGCGAGTCCGCTGCCCTAACCACTGAGCCATTGCGCCTCCACGATTTAAAGTATAACAGTGTGCTCTCCAGATATGAGTGAATATCTAGTGAAACCATGGCGCCCAGGGTTGCATATGGCCCTCAAGCA
>NC_043019.1:28341342-28343842 GCF_006345805.1 Octopus sinensis | reverse complement strand
TGCTGGAGCACCGCCTTTAGTCGAACAAATCGACCCTGGGACTTATTCTTTGTAAGCCCAGTACTTATTCTATCGGTCTCTTTTGCCGAACCACTAAGTGACGGGGACATAAACACACCAGCATCGGCTGTCAAGCAATGCTGGGGGAACAAACACAGACACATAAACATATACACACACATACATATACATACATATATATGACAGGCTTCTTTCAGTTTCCGTCTACCAAATCCACTCACAAGGCATTGGTCGGCCCGGGGCTATAGCAGAAGCCACTTGCCCAAGATGCCACGCAGTGGGACTGAACCCAGAATCATGTGATTGGTAAGCAAGCTACTTACCACACAGCCACTCCTGCTGTCCGCCAAAATCGCTGGCCTTGTGCCAAAATTTGAAACCAATATTTACCTGTACTAACCTGTTTTGTTCACAAGTTTTCACAGTCCTATATTTTTGAACAATCTACTATGAGACTTTCCAGGTTATTTTTTTTTGCGGGGGGGGGGGGGGGGTCATTTCCTACATACAAGTTCTCCATGAAACAATTGCTTAGGGGTATGCTCATCAGCCACGTGGACAATATCTCCAGACCATCGCATTTGCCTTTTCAAAATTATTGCTTAGATGAAACATGCTGCTAGAATGTCAGAGTCAGGGGTGGATGAATTCTATTTTATTTTCAGAATATGGCATAAGCGTTTTTGATGAAATTGTTCCACGTGTCTGAAGTAATGTTTGTAACATGCCCAAGTTTCAGAGGAATATAGAGATTTATAAACATATTTCTGCTTTGTTGCTGATGTCTTCGTGACCAGACCCAAGACACAAAACTATCAAAAGACTTTACTGACATCTAAATCTTCAGGGATGTTTCACCTTGAATCACTGCACTCCAAAGGGATATTAAGGATTCAACAACCCTAAGATTACACAGAGAATGATATATATATGTAAGTACATACATGCACATAAGTCTAACTCCTGCCAGCATGGAAAATAGATGTTAAATGATGGTGATGATGATGACACAAACACATATATAGATATGCATACACATACTATACATGGAGACATAATATGTGTGTGTACAACAAACATAGACAGATACATATAGATATAATATTATATATATATATATATATGTATGTATATCCATGTATGGGATACATATATATTATATGTGTGTATGTATGTATGTATATCCATGGTGTGTATACATAAGATAATGTATATATATACACATATATATGTATTTATATACATGTATATATATATATATACATATATGTATATATATATATATGTATTTATATATATATGTATATGTATGCATGTATATATATTCATGTATGCATATATATGTATATATATTTATATATGCATATGTATATATATATATATGTATATATATGTGTGTGTGTGTGTGTATAGAGAGAGAGAGAGAGAAAGAGAGAGACAGTATTATTTCAATGTCCACTTCTTTTCTATGTCTGCATGGATCACACACAATTCACGGAGGCTGATTTTCTATGGCTTAATATCCTTCTTGATGCCAACTCTCGCCTGTTTGCCAGACATATTTTTTCATGGGAGATTGGAATTACATGCACACGACAGGCTTCTTTCAGATTCCAAATAACAGAGCCACTTACAAATCTGGTTCACCTGGGCTTAGAATAGAAGACGCTTGTGCAATGCAACAGGACTGAACTGAAAATCACATGGTTGGGAATCAAGCTTCTTAACTACATAGCTATGTTGTGTGCATGTGTATATGCATCTTTATCATTTATTGGTTTCAGTTCTTAGGCTATAGCCATGCTGGGGCACCGCCTTGAAGATTTATAGTAAACTGAATTAAGCCCAGTATATATATTTTTTGTTTTTGGTGGCTGTGTGGTAAGTAGCTTGCTTACCAACCACATGGTTCCGGGTTCAGTCCCACTGTGTGGCACTTTGGGCAAGTGTCTTCTACTATAGCCTCGGGCTGACCAAAGCCTTGTGAGTGAGTTTGGTAGATGGAAACTGGAAGAAGCACGTCGTATGGTATATATATATATATATATGTGTGTGTGTTGTGTGTGTGTGTGTGTTAGTGTGTGTGACTGAAACAAGTAAAAGAATAAAAGATAGCCTTGTACTAATTATATCAGTCTCTTATGCCAAACTACTAAGTTATGAGGACAAAAACATACCAACATTAGTTATCAAGTAGTGGTGGGCAACACCAACATCCACCCATATATATTCTATATATATATATATATATATATCACTCATCATCATGTCATGTTAGCGTCCGTTTTCATGCTAACAGGGTTGGACGGTTTCCTGGGGTCTGTGGAAGCCAGAAGGCTTATCCGCCCAGTCAGATCTGGCAGTGTTTCTACGGCTGGATCCCTTCCTCCCCGCCAACCCATCCGTGAGTGTAGTGGGTGCTTTTCCGTGCCACCCCCGCATATATATCTATGTATGTATGGGTAAAATTGCTTACCTG